>NC_053390.1:758634134-758934134 GCF_905171765.1 Bufo bufo | reverse complement strand
GCAGTAAACATTATTAAGCCTGTAATAATTACTCTAAGGATTTGCACCAGCATAACCATGTTTTTTCATTGTGTAAAATTACATTTGAGACTGAGTCAGAATCCAACACGATAAATACAAAAACAAGGAAATCCAATTAGTTTTACGGAAATAATTATGATGTCTTTGAAACTCTTACAACCCCAAATAATTAACATTTACTTTTGAATTAAGGAAGACAGAGGGAGGTTTATGTGAAGACTTTCAGATCTTAAGAACTAAAACTTAAATATAAATGACCTGTACATTTTTGTACGGAGACTGCAGTGTAGGATTCATGATAAGGGGCTATATCAGCTATGAATGAAGATTTCACCTACAGATCTATCCACAGATCTTTCCAACCAGTTCAAAAACTATAGAAATTAATTCTGAGAGATAAATAGTGAAATATATTTCAAACTACATATGAAACCAACCATATATGCAACCCCATACGGAACCAACAACTCTAGATATTTTCACTCTTCTCGTCAGCTGATATAAAGGGGTAATATAGGATGAATATCATCTTCTGACACAATGGAAGTGCATAAAAAGAGGCATAATGTGGTTACCATTTAGCTTAAAAGGGTTGTTCACCCTTGGGGACCTTTTGTACAGACACCCCCACGCGACCCTCCAGAGTGGCCGAACCCAAGGTGATAATCATACTTACCTAATCCCCGCTGCTGGATTCCGGCTCCATCATTGTCCACTAGTTCTGCAGGTCCCGTATCTCCCTCCCCATGTCAACATCTGGTTTGATGCCGAGTCAAATGATTGGCCACAATGGTGATGTGTCCCCCATGTGTCATGTCACTGGGTCACATGATGTATGGGTGACACGTCACTGCTAAGGCCAGTTATTGGCTGCAGCTTTCACCCAGAGTCAAACCAGATGTTGATGCGGGGAGACAGAGGACCTACAGAGCCGCTGTGGCAGTGATGGAGCTGGAACTCAGTGGCAAGGATCATGTATGGTTACCAAACCCATTTAGAGGAAAACAACTTTACTCTTCCATTATATTTTACAATATTCAACATTTTAAAATAAACCTTTCACCTTGAAAATACTGTCCAATCTACATGTGACATTATAAAGCAGGAGGAGCTGAGCAGATTAATATACAGCTTATGGGAAATGATTCTATATAATTTATATTTCATTTATTTAAATTCCTACTCAATTTGGGCTTGCGAGTCCAGTGGGTGGAGTTATTCAATAATTAACCATTATCCACATATGAGCATCCATAGCTACAGTATCAATCACACTGCAGCTATAACCACTCACTGATCTCCTAATGCCCAGAATGAGCAGGAATATAAATTAATAAAATACAAGATATACTTGATGTTTCCTAAGGAAATGCATATTAGTCTGTTCAGCTCATCCTGCTCTTTAAGAAGCAACCTTTAAAGAAAACATGTCATCAGGAAATTACCTATTATTTAAATCACGTTTTTATGTTTAACATATTTAGAAAAATGTTGATGAGGTTAATTTTCCATGTCATTATCTAGATTTAAACTAAATCCATAAAATCCTGAAATTTTCACACTGGCCACTTGGAGGGGGGGGGTTCACATAGGTATTTTTAGTTCTTTTATAGCTTTCCGTTATAACATATGAAATATAGCGGAATTGATACATAAGAAACCAAACAGAAAACTTTACTTTTCAATCCGTCCTCACATATTTCAATTGAGAAAAAATAATGGAAACCTACATTCTATCTGGTTTCCATTTTTTTTTGGATGGAAAAAAAGTCCTATCGATGCTTGTTTATCGGGTAATTGGTGGCAGTATTACATTGCCAGATGATCGCTAATGAGTTTTACTATGAATGCTCATTACCGAAAATCTGCCAGTGTAATACAGGCTTAAGACAGAACCCACCTTTCACAATAGGCGATTGCCAGAACTTATCAAATTTCTCTTTGTACAATGACCTCTGCACTGGTCACAAAGCAGGCCCAGAAAACTCTCCCATAGAAGTCATTGTTTATTTAGTTACCCTGAAAAGTGACGTCAGGGCTTTAGGATTTTGGCGGGGTATTTAAGTTTGTTTGCTATAGTGGTGTTTCACTGTTTTACAAAGGCACTGTAGGCATGGGTGTAGGAACCCCAAAAAATCTGGGGGGGGGACAGCATTTTTGCTCGCCGGGTATATTCTTATTCAGTAAACTGCGAGTTGTTTATATTGTTAAATTTTAAGTGTGTGTGTGTGTGTGTGAATTCCCCCCCCCCCCCCCCCCACACACACACACTTACAGTTCTGAAGACTCAGGGGTGCTGGCTGGCTTGCCTGAGGTGCTGGCTGGCTTGGCCGGGCAGAAGGAGTGTGGGAGACTGTGAGGCCTTCTTCTCCAAGCTGCTCCAGATCAGTGCTCTGGGCAGCTGGGCTCCGGGCTGGAAGTGGGCACAATAAGAAAAAAATATTTTTCATTACACCTCAGGTCAGAAAACCAATCAGACCCCCAATGTTAATCAGACCTCAGCTAACAGCCCCAATAAGATCCCCAATGTTAATAAGACCTCAGATCACACCTCAGCTCAGACCCCAATATGAATGACCCCCAATCAGACCTCAGATAAGAGCCCCAGTGCCTCTCATCAGCCCCCCAGTGCCTCTCATCAACCCCCCAGTGCCTCTCATCAGCCAGTAATAACAGCCCCCCAATCATGTGCCAGTAATAACAGCCCCCCCAATCATGTGCCAGTAATAACAGCCCCCCCAATCATGTGCCAGTAATAACAGCCCCCCCAATCATGTGCCAGTAATAACAGCCCCCCAATCATGTGCCAGTAATAACAGCCCCCCCAATCATGTGCCAGTAATAACAGCCCCCCCAATCATGGGCCAGTAATAGCCCCCCCAATCATGTGCCAATAATAGCCCCCCCAATCAAGTGCCAGTAATAGCCCCGCAATCAAGTGCCAGTAATAGCCCCGCAATCAAGTGCCAGTAATAGCCCCCCAATCAAGTGCCAGTAATAGCCCCCCAATCAAGTGCCAGTAATAGCCCCCCCAATCAAGTGCCAGTAATAGCCCCCCAATCAAGTGCCAGTAATAGCCCCCCCAATCAAGTGCCAGTAATAGCCCCCCCAATAAAGTGCCAGTAATAGCCCCCCATCAAGTGCCAGTAATAGCCCCCCCAATCAAGTGCCAGTAATAGCCCCCCAATCAAGTGCCAGTAATAGCCCCCCATCAAGTGCCAGTAATAGCCCCCCCAATCAAGTGCCAATAATAGCCCCCCAATCAAGTGCCAGTAATAGCTCCCCAATCAAGTGCCAGTAATAGCCCCCCCAATCATGTGCCAGTAAAACAAAGTATTGTATATATTTAAAAAAAAAAATTAACACTTATACTTACCTCTTTGGAGCGATGCGATGCAGGCCTCTTCCGACCTGTCACTGTGTCCCAACTCCAGTGCTGTACGGCTCAGGCGGCGCAATGACGTCATCGCGTCGCCTACGTCGGCCTCTGATAGGCTGCCGGCCTAGTAGTGCAGGCAGCCTATCAAAGGAACAGGAAAGGGACACACCTCCCTGCCCTGCTCCTCCGCAGCCTTCTGTTTGTATCGCTGTCCTGAGGACGGCAATACAAACAGATCACTATGGAGATGAGCGCTTCGCTTCCACAATGGAAGCGCTCATCTCAGTGCCTGCCCTGCCGCCGCCGCACACATTGCCCCGCTGCCGCTGGGGGGGATTTGACCATATCTGTCCCCCCCGCATTATTTCCTGGGGGGGATCCGTCCCCCCGCTTCCTACGCCCATGACTGTAGGTGCCGAAACGCGTCACAGAGTGACAATAAAAGAAAAACTCACAGCAATTTTGGATTGCCGGACCTGCTTTATTATTATTACTATTGGGGATACCAACCCTAGGACCGTGCACCCACGCACCAACACACAGTGCCGACTTATCTACGTGATATAACCCCATAGAAGTCAGTGAGGTCCCCTCCTGACCATTGTGTCTATTTCCCATGGGGCTGCTGTAAAGCAGTTTTCTTTTTAACGCTTTCTAAATGCTGCTATGAATATCTCAGGCAAGATGACCACCCCATAATAATGTTCAGGAAACAGAATTAAAAAATCTGTAATCATAAAATAAAAACATGATAAAAAAGTATATTTGTTGCTATCTGGTTTTAATTGGCAGATACATTTTTTTAAGTCTACATAAAAATTGTCACTTTGTAAATGATTTGTTTATTTAGATTGTAATTTTTTTATTTTTTAATAAATAGTTTTATTTACTGTCCAGAAATGTAAAATTCAGCATTTTGATGGACTATGATTACCAGAGAGGAGTGCATTGTGGGAGCGCCAATGTACATTTCTGACAGTGAACTGGAGCTATTGCGCTCTCTGGTCCAAAGGATATAAAAAAAAAAACAGCATAAACAGAAGTGACGAATTGTGAATGTTGAAAAGTTGCTAAAAGGTGAATTTTTTCTTTAAAATAACTTCTAGAATTCCGGGTGGTGGGGATCTGGTGGTGAAAGCATCTGGTTGCCAAATAATGGCTCCTGGAAATTGTTATTCAAAATTACTTTGTGGAGTATGAAAATCTTTATACTAAATAATTCGGAAATAGAAGAAGTCATCATTTAGTATTTACAGAATGATTACTGTTAAAGGGTCACTTTCAAAATGTTGTCATATGTTGTAGAGATATATCAAAGATTTTGATTGGTGGGATCTGAGTGCTGAGACCCACACTGATCACTAGAAAGAGGAGAGAGAAGTGCTCACATAGCGCACTCTCCTTGCTACAGGAGACAAACTCAATGAAAAGTCTATGGGTCCATCTCGATTCAGTCTCCTGTAATGAGAAGACAGAGAGGTATATGTAAGCTCTTCCCTCTCCTCATTCTAGTATTGGTGTAGGCTCCGTTCTTAGACTGTTCAAACCCTTTGATATGTCTGTTTGAAAGCTCAGTGACATTTTAAAGTGTGCACCCCATTATTAGTGTGGCTGAGTTTCAAGTCTACAACAGTCTACAAATGGCAACTAGTGAGACAGCCAAGAACTCTGGCACCCAAGGCAACTGGCAAGGTCAGAAACCATAGGTTTGTGATGTTTTACAGATGCCTACAGGGCCGTCTTTAACGCGGGGCAAAAGGGGCAGCTACCCCGGGCCCAGTTGCTACTGGGGGACCCAAAGAAGGTACCTCTTGAGCCCCGCTGGCCACTGCCCACAATCGTGTCCCGATCCTATCCTTCACTATGCGAGCGGCATTGCTCGCATAGTGAAGGACTTACCCGGAGGACCGGGAAGCGGTGAAAGCTCTATACTCACTTCTTCCTGGTCCTCGGCTCTCCGCTGTGAAGGCTGCGCAGATGTGAGGTCGCGCTGTGACCTCATGCTGTGCGTGCCAGTTCACAGCACAGCAGACTGAAGAGGAGGAAGACCGAGCACGGGCGGTGAGGTGCGGTGGCGTCCGGAGCAGGAAAGGTAAGTGTTTGTTTTTTATTTTTTATTTATTTATATGAGGCTGATGGAGGCACTGGGGGCTGAAGAGAGACATATGGTGTTGTGGGCTGAAGAGAGGCATATGGGGGCTGAAGAGAGGCATATGGGGGCTGTCTTTTTTCAACCGTATTAACTATGTAATATGAGGCATATGGGTGCTGATATGAGGCACATGGGGCTGATATGGGGGCTGATATGAGGCATATGGGGGCTGATATGGAGGCTGATATGAGGCATATGGGGGCTGATATGAGGCATATGGGGGCTGATATGAGGCATATGCGGGCTGATATGAGGCATGGGGCTCTTATCTGAGGTCTAATTGGGGTTCATTCACATTGGGGTCTGAGCTGAGGTCTGATTGAGGGTTCTGATCTGAGGTGTTATGAAAAATATTTATTTCTTATTGTCCCCCTCTAAAACCTAGGTGTGTCCTATAGGGCGAAAAATACAGTACTTGCTTGCTCCTCCTCCCGACCCCCCCTGCCCTTTGCGTACACCACACGCCATGACATCATGCGGAGGCACTGCAACGCTAGGGTGAGCCGAGCCCCGGTCTCCTTCCTGAACTGCAGAGTGGTGCCCACTTTCAGCCCTGAGCCCAGCTGCCCAGAGCACTGATCCTGAGCCTGCTGGAGTCTTCAGGACTGTAAGTATTTACAGTAATTCACTGTAAGCTATATTATATATATATTACTTGTTTTATGTGAGTAAGGGTGCTGGGTGGTTGGAGAAGGGGGGATGAAGAAGGGGGAGGGAGGGGTGGATGGAGGGGTTAGTAGTACAGTACTATCTGCACATTGTAAAAAAAAAATATATATATTTTTAGAATAATGATACAGCCATTTTATTTGATACTTTTGTGCTGATTCTTCCCCCCCTCTATATTAAGGGACACTATAGTCACCAGAACCACAACAGCTAAATGTAGTAGTTCTGGTGTCTATAGCATGTCTCTGCAAGATTTTTAATGTAAACACTGCCTTTTCAGAAAAAAGGCAGTATTTACATTACTGCCAAGGAACACCTCTAGTGGCCACTCGTCGTGCAACACTGGCATTCACGCGAAACACGTCTCATAGAAATGCATTGATTCAAAGCATCTCATGCGCAATAGCCTCCCAATGCTTCCCTATGGGAAAGCAGTGGGTTGGCTATGATATATTCACACACTGCACATTTTTTGTGTGTGTGTTGTGGTGGAGGGCGTGATTGCATGCTAGTGTGTGGGAAGGTGGGATCCAACGGGCCCAAGTAAATTCTTGCCCATGGTCCAATCAATATTAAAGACGGCCCTGGATGCCTAGATCAGAGGACTGCCCATTTGGGTCTCCCATAACCACTTTTAATTATCTAGTGAGAGACACAACTGGAGTTACACGTATCAACTGAGACTGAATTTGGTCCACTCCTCAACATTGTAGTGTCTTTAGTAGTAGAAAATCAATCACAGCGCATCTTTTTTTCCTATAGCGTTCTTGAAAAATGAAAGCTGTGCTGTGATTGGCCACAAAGACTCTTTTCCTTTTAGACACTTTTCTACTACTGAAGAAAACAGGGGAAGGTTTATCATCTCCATGTGCCAGTTTTCTGGTGGACAAAAAGGTCACAATTGTGACCTTTTAAATATCATTGCAACAAAATAGTGCCGTAAGTGGCGTTTCTACACTGCCCTCGCCGGTTTCCCAAAAAGGGGTGGATGTGAGAGTGGAGAGGTGCCAGGACCAATGCGCCCAGTGAATTTATCTTCTTTTATGCCAGTTTTCAGTCTAGGTCCAAGGACTGCTGGAGGATGTGCTCAATTAATGATAAGACATGCGCCTTGTCATAAATTAGGCACATCTTTCGTCAATGTAAGGGATATCATAAACAGGGGTAAAAATGTTTGTCTATGATGAATCTCCACCACAGTTTTGATAAATCACACATTATCTTCTGGTCATTTTCTGGCTTCATGTATGGTCCTTGCAGCGTCCAGCTCCGTTTTGAAGTAATGCAATAAGTGATGTAAATCATAATAGGGTTTCAAGGTCTAGGAAGACCTTAGTTGTTGAAAATACTTTCCTTTTTTAACTTTTTTTTAGTTGTTTTAGGTAGGCTACTTGCCATCCCTGTACGCACTGCATAACATTTCCATAAATTTTTCATTTATTTGATGACAGGCTGATTTAAATAAATCTCTCCTACAGATTTATTAAATACCTGTAAGGATTAATAGATTAATCTTCAAAACATTTGTATTTTCAGTTTTCTGGCTGAACTGACTTTAAATGAAGTGCAGTCTGTAGCTCTCTTAGACAGATTTGAGCTATTATCATTTCAAGATTATTGATTCTATGCCACACACATGAGGGTTTTGCCATCATAATTCATTCCTGCTGAGATGTACTTATTATAGTGAAATATTGATGAATAACCCTAACATAGATTATGAAGAAGCCTTTATCGTTGCTATTGGTCCTAAAGATGAATAGTGAAAGCATAACAATAAAGCTTATGTTATACGTAAGAATAGTAGCACTTGATAAAAAAAAAAAAGGATTAAGTGATGCCAGCTGGCTTGCCCATAATAAAAGAGAAAAACCGCAGGCAATATATTTATTTAATCGGCATCCATTTATTCATTCTTTCATTTATTGTAAAGATTCCATAGGGTATAAAAATGCCTGAGATCCCAGTGACTATCTGCAAAGTCAGCTTCAAATGGTAATCCAATATTAGAAAAACAAACTTATCCTGTATCCTCACTTAAGGGCAAGTTCGCATTGGCGTTACGAAATTCCGTTATAGGTTATAGGTTCTGTTATAACAGATATAGTTATAGGCTTCTGTTTTGCATTCCGTCCTAAAATTCTGTTATATTCCGTTACTATAATGGAATTCTGTGACGCCAATGTGAACCCGCCCTGAGATGTAACAGGTGTGTAGCATGGGCAGAAAAAGATTGCAGATAGGCCTTGTACAAATAATGTACCTAGATGCTGATAAAGTTACACTGCCCTGCGGTCCCCACCACCAAATTTAAGATAGCACTTCCATGCAGGCTGAGGCCTGCTGCCTGCTGGCAGTGCCTCCATCTGCATGAAGAGTGTGTGTGCATTTGTGTTCTCTCTGGCTCTTAAAGGGACATTTGGGAAGTTGCCTGAGCAATAGGTTCTAGTATGATAGTTTTCTGCAAAGGTGTGCCATGTGTTAATTTGCCTGTTCCTTGTACTGAATTCTGACTGACTTCTGGTAATGACCTTTCATTGCCTGATCTCCATTCTGACCCCTAGCTGCCCACGCTTATCTCGGACTGTGTTTCGGACTGCACACACTCTGCCTACCTTGAACTCACTCTGTCCTTGACTACGTTTTTGCCTGATCCCCCAGGTTTCTGCACCAGTGTCTCTTGACCCCCATTGGTCAGCAGTCACTTAAACAGAGACTTTTCCAGGAGGTAGCAATCTGCAGAAGAGTCTAGTCAAGTGACACAGCAGATCCACATCCGCTCAGTTATAACTGTCATCTACTTTCATGTCTTGACACAGCCAAAAATGGTAGAGCCGGGTCATCACTGCAGCCAGTGATTGGCAGAACAAAAATCATAGCTATTTCCTGCAGTGTCAAGACTTTAGCAGGAAGTGGATCACAGCAGGGATGTAGGCGACAAAATAGCACTGTGATCCTACTATTATTTAAGCTTCAATGATTTGCTTTTTCTTAGTAGAGCTTATACGGACGACTTCCCGATGCTGTTTTTTCAACAGTGTTGGAGTCCCTAATGCTGTAATTGTGGTGGTCCATGCCTGCTACTCCTCTTCTGCTGTTGAACACAGCCACCACTTTGCTCACCTGCTCCATAGCTTCAGGACTCTGGCAGCCCGGTCTTACCAATATCGCCCTCTCCTTGATCAGGCACACATGATCGGCAGAGTAACGATTCCCGTTCCTTGCAGACTGAGGACTGCCTTCTGCCAGTTAATGCCTCCCACTACTAGTGATGAGCGGCAGGGCCAATATTCGAATTCACGATATTTCGCAAATATTTGTGCGAATATTCGCCATATATTCGAGAATTCGCGAATTCATGATCTCTAAGCATTATTTTCTTGATTGCGAAAATTCGCATAAAATTTGCCTAAAGAATTTGCATAAAAATTCGCATGAACTGGTATTTTTAAAAAAATCTAATATTCACGATTACGAATATATTTTGCAATATTCTAATATTCTCGAATATTCGTGATCGACACTACCCACTACTACTAGGATCAGCCCAACACTTTGACTTCAGACATTCTCCTCCTTTTTATTCTTGTCCCGACTGCTGAACTGCATGGTATTACACAACAAGAGAAGGCTTCCCCTATGGTTACAATAACAACCAGCAGAATAATGAATACAATCAGTATCTAAGGAGTAGTGCAATATTATTGCGGTAATTTAATATATTAACAAAAAACACTTTTTATGTAGATAGTATCTTTCTGTATGCTGAAACATGCAGTTCACTACCAAGTGGAGGAAAAACTTTGTATTATTTCTGAAATAATTAAAACAACTGACTAGGTAGTTTAATAGACATGAATGGGGAGGTGCAAACAATACAGATAATTCCTTTCCTTCACAGACCAGCGATAGTTCAGGAGTGGAAGACTAGGGCGTTAGCTTATTAAGACCGGTGTTTTAGACGCTGGTCTTAATAACCCCTATATCTGACACTGACCTCTACATAACTTCTAAATGTAAGACAAATGTATGAAAGGATTGCGCTGCAGGAGAGAAGTCTTTTCTGTGAATAAAAGTTCCCTTTTACAAGTCTTCAACTTTGGCGCATCCAGCGCCATTCTAAATGTAAGACAGCTTCCTTGCTGGCTTACATTTAGACCATTTTCTACACCTAGAAAAGGTGTAGAAAATAATGAATGAGTTGGGCCTGCCGTCCCGTCCCCTTTCCCGCCCACACCACACCCACTTTTTTAGACCTGGCGCGAGCGGGGAAAAGTCGCAGATTGTGGCGCAACTAACCGTTGCACCACAATCTGTGCCCGAAATACGGCCAGGCGTATTTCAGGATAATAAACCTGTAGTTCCCTGAACCCCCTGGGGCCAGTAACTCCGTCATTGCTGTAGACCACTGCAGTATTATTCAGAACCTGAACAGATGTATTGTGTGAGGAATAGATGACAATGTTATGCGGGCCCTATATTGTAGTATTATTTTATATATTGTGTGGAAGTATTATTTATTTTTGGCTGTATTATTTGGGTGCTGGCATTGTATGGAAGTATTATTAGGTATTTTATGGCAGTATTTTAGTATGAACATTCAGGTACAAAGTGAGCATGTGCAGACTTGATTAATGAAGCAATATATGTGAATATGCAAAGTTTGATGTCTTGCAATCTGGCATCTGGTGGTGTACATGTATCACTGTGTTTTATATCTAGTGGACGCCTTATATTCTGGTTACTCATGGCCCCATTTTCTATAAAACCGGTCCTGTTACCATGCATACCGTATGGTTTTGAAACGCCAGGCTATAACCTTTATGTCAGTCCTCATCGAAAGTTTCCTTGGACCCTTGCTGGATACCTTTGTTGCTTTGTTGTTATTCCCGCATTCTTTTTTTTACACCACCAGATGCCAGATTGCAAGACATCAATACTCTGCATATTCACATATATAGCTTCATTAATCACGTCTGAGCATTATCCCTGAAATTTAAAACGCTTGTGATTCCATCACAAAGTCAAATTATAATAATTAATTCAAATTTGTTATCTTTCAGTCCATGCAAAATATGCACGCAGAAAGCTTGCCTTAATTAGCTGGAGGAGAAAAACAATTCTGTTTTGCTTTTACCATTATACTTACAGCTTCCACTATTAATAATTTCACAGAGACTCTTCATGTGATTGGATTAAACTATCATTGGCCCTAGATCACTTTCTATGTGCTTACTTGGATGGGAAGCAATTTGAAATTGACTGCAAGAGCTTAGAGTTTAGACAGAATGAACCTGCTTGGTATTATGAAGCATAGTAAGATGAGTAGTTGTATAAAATGCAATTGTTTTACAATTAATCAGTGTTTTCTATTAACTAATCATCCAAGAATGTATTGCAGTAAAAAAGAAAAGTAGCAATGGAGTCTTGGAGCATGCATTCTTACTCCTATCTCATTGGTAGGCATATCAAGATCATGATATAGTGGTGGTGATCATTTATGAAAATCTTTTTTTTTTCTTCTTTGTTTCATGGAACTGCAACCAAAACTGGATTGTGGCCTTGGGGCTTCTGTTGGGTTACAATAAAACAAATTCAACAAGAAGGGACTACCTGCCCATCTCCCAACTCCAGGTGCCTGCTGCACTTTAAAATCCATACTTGTGTACACTGCTGTTTATGGGAGTATGGATTCGATTCACCGCAAAGCCTAATTTCCTTGTGCTTCGTGGTAACTAATACATTTTCCCTGAAATGGCATAAAAAAACAAAAAAACAAAACATCCATATGAGCATGAAGAGACTGCTGGCCAGCACGAGGACATCATGGCTTCAATCAAGATGGTTGTGGCAGCCTCTTCGTGCTCAAATAGACATGGTGAGTAGGGATGAGCGAACCTGAACTGCAAAGTTCGGGTTCGTACAGAACTTTGCAAGTTCAGGTACCCAGACCCGAACACAAACTTTTTCACAGAACTCCTGGTCCCGTGTTCGGGTGATTTTATTATTTTACGATATAACATGGTCATAACGGAAATTAATATCATTCTTAACACAGAATGCAAAAGAATATGGCCACATGGGAGAGCGTGGTGACGACTTTGGCAAGTCCTGCTGAATGAAAATAGAAGAGACTGCTGTAGCACGATCAAGTGGATGAGGTGAGTTTTTGTTTTTTTTAACCCCTAAATGGCCATATTCTTTTGCATTCTGTCTTAAGAATGCTATTATTTTCTGATATAACCATGTTATAATGGAAAATATTAAAGTGAAGTTCGGGTTCGGGGTCAAGTTTGGGTCCCAAACTTTCACCTGAAGTTTGGCCGAACCCAGCGAACCACGATCTTCCACCAGATCGCTCATCTCTAAAGGTGAGTAATTTTTTTTGTTTTACCACAATAACCCCTGAAAGCCCTCAGTATTATTCTCAGATGTTGGGATCAGCGATGAATGCACCATCTAAAGGGTTCAATGACGGGGGGCTACACAATGGCCGGTCCCCATCATTGCACCTTCTACTTACAAAGAAGTGTGCTTTGTGACAAAGTAATTCATCTCAAAGCAAATTTCTTTGTGAAATTCGGCGATGCAGCCAAATCAAATTTTTATAAATTTCGCTCTACACTAGAATCGTTATGCAGGCTATTAGCAGAGCTGAGTGGAATGAGAACAGATCAGGAACACATATAAGACATTGCTCTCCCGCTTTGCCCACTCTGCTAAAGCCTGACATAGCCCATCCGCAAAAAAAACGGATGACATCTATATGCCTTCCTTTTTTTTTTTTGCGGATCTATTGTAACAATGCCTAAAACGGACAAGAATAGGACATGTTCTATTTTTTTTTACGGGGCTACAGAATGGACATACTGATGCGGACAGCACACGGTGTGCTGTCCGCATTTTTTTGCGGACCCATTGAAATGAATGACTCCGCATCCTATATGCAAAAAAAAAACGGAACGGGCACGGAAACAAACAGCGTTCGTGTGCATGTAGCCTAAGCCAGATTTTAGTGGAGCAGTGCTGATACAGGCAGGAAAGGGATGTGGACACATGGAAATCTGTTCTGCCGTACACAGCAGTTTATGGGAATATGGATTCTAAATAGGCGCCTCTTTTGCTTGGGAAAAAATATTATACTAGAAAAACTATTTTCAGCACATTTAGAACAGGTTTAAACTTATTATAAACGTTTAGCTACACTTTAAAGGGGTTGTCTGACATGTCACGTCATTTTCTAAACTGTATGATGTGCCCCAGAAACCACAGCCTTCAGCACATGACATCTAAGACCAGTCATTGGCTATAGCAGACACATGTAGTATATGGGCACGTCATCACTACAGTCATACAAGCAAAATTCAGCCAGGAGGATGAGAGCAGTGGTGCTGGAAGCAGCCTGGATCATTTAAGTCAGTATACATTTTTTATTATTTTATTACTGTTGCTGCCTTGGGGACATTTTATAAGAACTTGAACAACCCCTTTAAGCCATAGGATAATATAACTAATTTTGTAAAGTTGATAAATAAAATGGTAATCTTTATAAGTGACAGTACAGTAGTGATGGACGAACATCGGCCGGGGCGGTTCATGTTCGCGATCAAATGTTTGTGAACCACGCGTTCGCGGCGGGCCCCATTGACTTCAATGGCAGGCGAACCTGAAAAAACCTTCAGGTCATATTTGCAGCCACCAAATACTAACTAGAAGTGCACAAATAGTCCCACAACATGGAAAGTGACATAACAGAGGGGAATCATTGGCAAAAATTCCCATAAAAAATATGTATTTTAATCAGGAGCCATTTTTATAAGTCTTAAAGGGAAACTCTCAAAAATGTGCCCTGCTGGAGCCTAGAAAAAGTTTATTTTAGGCCACGGGAGTACAGGCCCCAAAAATTAGGCATTCACCTGACAGAAAATAACTTGTGATTATGTGGCTGGAGGTACATTAGGCTACTTTCACACTAGCGTTCGTGTGTCCGCTTGTGAGCTCCGTTTGAAGGGGCTCACAAGCGGCCCCGAACGCATCCGTACTGCCCTAATGCATTCTGAGTGGACGCGGATCCGCTCAGAATGCATCAGTCTGGCAGCGTTCAGCCTCCGCTCCGCTCAGCAAGCGGATACCCGAACGCTGCTTGCAGCGTTCTGGTGTCCGCCTGGCCGTGCGGAGGCAAACGGATCCGTCCAAACTTACAATGTAAGTCAATGGGGACGGATCCGTTTGAAGATGACACAATATGGCTCAATCTTCAAAGGGATCCGTCCCCCATTGACTTTAAATGTAAAGTCTGGACGGATCCGTCTGAAGCTACTTTCACACTTAGAATTTTTTCTACAATATAATGCAGACGGATCCGTTCTGAACGGATCCCAAGTCTGCATTATATGAGCGGATCCGTCTGGGCAAACATCAGACGGACCCGCTCTGAACGGTAGTGTGAAAGTAGCCTTAGACGGTCACTGGAATTTTTTTTTACTGTAGGCCAGTACAGGCCCCAAATATTAGGCATTCACCTGACAGAAAAGAACTTGATGATGTGGCTGGAGGTACATTAGGAAGTCACCAGATAAAAATTTTAATGTAGGCTACTGGAGTACAGGTCCCAAAAATTATGCATTCACCTGACAGAAAAGAACTTGTGATTATGTGGCTGGAGGTACATTAGGCAGCTCTGGCTACAGGTCAAGCCTGCACACCCAGTAGTCCAGTAATTCCTCGCTTCTCAAAGCGTCCATATCAGTCGTTAACCCGATGTAGTCGGACACCTGTCGGTCTAGGCGTTCCCTGAAGCTGGATCCAGAGGGCGGTTGTCGAAGGGTTGGCTACAAGAATGATCTCATATCTAAAGTGACCAACACATCTTCAAACTGCCCTCTTCTTGCAGGCACACCTGTTTCTCCGTGGGTGGAAATCCCTTTGCCAGCGCCTGCAAGAGCAGAATGCAGCAAGGCCTGGAAATACTGCATTCTGACAGCCATTTGTGATACTGGTAACATGTCCGCCATTTTGTGTTTGTACCGGTGGTCTAAGTACGTTGCCACCCAGTATAGGTCCTTGCCCTTTATGCTTTTTATACAGGTGTCCCTCTTCAAACACTGGTGCATGAACGCCCCCATTTGTACTAAATTGGAAGCAGTGGAGCGCCCTGGCTCCTGCTCATCGCCCAGGGGAATGCCGCCCTCGGTCTCCTCCCCCCAGCCACGGACAACACCAGGGATCCCCGAAAAGTTTAAAGTCCCCCTCAAAGCCTGCTCTTCTTGCTCCACCTCCTCCTCCCCCCAACCACCATCCTTCTATGACTCCTATTCAGACTCTTGCTTACTTGTCTCAGATCGAGTAGCCTCCCTGGAAATTCATTCAGCATTGCGACTTCCTTATCTTCCAGCTCCTGCTCCTCGATGGCTTGATGATCAATGACACAACGCAATGCACACTCCAGAAAGAAGGCATAAGGTACGATGTCACTGATGGTGCCCTGGCTGCGACTGACCAGTTTGGTGATCTCATCAAATGGTAGCAGAAGTCTGCATGCATCGCACATGAGCAGCCACTGTCGCGGTGAAAAGAAACCAAGCTCCCCAGAACCTGCTGGGGAGCTTGGTTTCTTTTCACCGCGACAGTGGCTGCTCATGTGCGATGCATGCAGACTTCTGCTACCATTTGATGAGATCACCAAACTGGTCAGTCGCAGACTATCAAGCATATACCGTACAAGGTGGAGCTTCAGATACATTTGCAGTCTGCTTTTTGCCTCCTGTGCCCTGCGAGCTCTGACTGATTCTCCTCCTTCTCCTCCCTCTCTGCTGCTCCGTCTCTCTCTCTGAACTCCACTCCTCTTCCTCTCTTGTGGGCACCCATGTGACGTCCATTGACACGTCATCATCGTCACCTTCACCACCACTGATAGCGAGGACTACCCTCCTTGGGCTGATCTGGGTATTGTTGTCAGACCGCTGGGTGGCGGCCGTTGCTACCTCCTCTTCCTCATCCGATTCCGAGAATGGCTGCGCATCAGTAAGGTCTGGGAATGGATGGGAAAATAATTACTCTGACTCGAGTGGAGGGGCTATGGTGGTTGCGGTGATGGTCTCTTTGGGGGTGCACACAGCAGAGAGTGAGGAGGGTGCAGATACATAGGATGAGGAGGGAGCAGAAGCGGAAGGCTGAGTGAGCCACTCAACCAACTTTGGTGCGCCCTTTGAAGTTATTGTACACGTCTTCTCCAACTTCCCACTTAGGGCTCTTTCACACTTGCGTTCTTGTCTTCCGGCATAGAGTTCCGTCGCCGGGGCTCTATGCCGGAAGAATCCTGATCAGGATTATCCTAATGCATTCTGAATGGAGAGAAATCCGTTCAGGATGCATCAGGATGTCTTCAGTTCCGGAACGGAACGTTTTTTGGCCGGAGAAAATACCGCAGCATGCAGCGCTTTTTGGTCCGGCCAAAAATCCGGAACACTTGCCGCAAGGCCGGATCCGGAATTAATGCCCATTGAAAGGCATTGATCCGGATCCGGCCTTAAGCTAAACGTCGTTTCGGCGCATTGCCGGACCCGACATTTAGCTTTTTCTGAATGGTTACCATGGCTGCCGGGACGCTAAAGTCCTGGCAGCCATGGTAAAGTGTAGCGGGGAGCGGGGGAGCAGTGTACTTACCTTCCGTACGGCTCCCCGGGCGTTCCAGAGTGACGTCAGGGCGCCCCAAGCGCATGGATGATGTGATCGCATGGATCACGTCATCCATGCGCATGGGGCGCTCTGACGTCATTCTGGAGCGCCCCGGGAGCCGCACGGACTGTAAGTATACCGCTCCCCGCTCCTACTATGGCAACCAGGACTTTAATAGCGTCCTGGCTGCCATAGTAACACTGAACGCATTTGGAAGACGGTTCCGTCTTCAAATGCTTTCAGTACACTTGCGTTTTTCCGGATCCGGAGTGTAATTCCGGCAAGTGGAGTACACGCTGGATCCGTACAACGCAAGTGTGAAAGAGGCCTTAGGCTCCGGCCTGGTGCACCTCCCCGACCCCTACCACCCCTGCAGAACGGCCTGCCTCTTTTTATGTCTGTCATTTTTAAAATGACCCTGTGCCTAAGTCCCTAGAGAAGAGCAGTATTTGTGGAAGCAGGTATGTCGCAGGCCTTAATCAGTATTTTGTGGAAGCAGGTATATCACACCCCTCAATTATTTTTTTTGCGACAACAGTTATATCACACCACCCTGTTTATTTAGGGCAACAGGTATATCGCAGCCGTCAATCAGTATTTTGTGGAAGCAGGTATATCACACCCCTCAATCAGTTTTTCTGGGGGGGCAACAGGTATATCACACCTGTTGCAAATAGTTCTTCCAATAGCGCTTGTCCCTCTATATAGCCACGGTATCATAGCAGAACCGCACACAACTGCTGCACAATGTTAGAAAGTATATTATAAGTGTATCACACCCCTCAGTATATCACACCTATCAATAGCACACCTATACCAGTCCTTAAAAGGACTTTTGTGGCCCTATTATTAAGCGTTTGGTGTCCCTAACAGTCTGTCCCTGCTCCACAAAGCAACCTCTCCCTACACTGGCAAAACACAGAATTTAAAATGGCTGCAAGATCGGGTTCTGTTATAGGGAGGGGGTGTGTCCATGTGCTGAAATGTCTCAATTGGCTGTCCTGTCCCACCTGATGGATGTGTCATGGGTCAAAGTTCGGCACAATGCAAAAGAATATGGCACCGGCGGACATCGCCATATGTTTGCATGTTCGACGAATAGCGAAAGCGCAAAGTTTGCCATGAAACGACCGCCAGGCGGAGTGCAAGGCCATCTATACTGAACAGTAATTCAGATTTTCTGTCTTAAGGGAGTGAAAATAGCTTGCAATGAAACAATGTTTTGCATATTTAACATTTTTACCTGGATCAAAACATTAAAAGTACTACTTCTTATTAAATTGTTACCGCAGTTTCAATAAAATTTGCATAAATGAATAGTACAAACTTTGTAATAGATCTTATCAGAGAAAAATGCCTCTTTCTCAAATTATCAGCTACTTCTCCTCCCCTGCCTTGTGTACTGAAAGTTCATTCTTGATTCACTACCAAAATTCAGCTTGAGAGAGGCAGAGATGAGACAAAGTATCAGGCCACTGAGGAATCAGGTTGCAGCTGCTGCATATATACTGTAAGTTTATGAAGAGGTGAAGAGGAGGAAGTTGCTGCAGACAGAGAGAGGGGAGCGAGAGAGAGAAAGAGAGAGAGATAGACACACACACAGCTTCATAGAGATGTTGATAGTAAAATATTTTACTGACTCTTTCCAGTATAGAATTCTGAGATGTGGTCCATAATTCTGAATCTTCTTCTGTTACCTAGAGTGGAGAGTAACTAAGAGGGTATCTTGCTGTGGAGGAGCCAACACATCCATGCGTTAAACCAGTGTTTTCCAACATGTGGTTCTCCTGCTTTTGCAAAACTAGAACTCTTGTCTATCAGACCTGTTGTTTTGAGACAATTGGATAGCTAAAGGTTGAAGGTCACTGAATTAGTTGGAAAGCCAATGGATTTGGAACTTTGAAATACAAAGTGTGGGGTGCTGCTGGAGATTTAACTTGTCTTGCCACATATATTTGTATAGAGTGATGTTGTGCAAAATACCTCTTTAAGGAGAGAGAGAATTAAATTTCTATAGCCAATTGGAAGCCAAGATTGAGCAAGAACAAATGCTCTGCCAGGAGAAGTCCTGTTACTGAAATGATAGACAAAATGGAACATTTGTTAATGACAAAATAAAAACAATGTACCAAAGGTCATCTAATCTTGGTAATTGGCAGATCCTGATATTATCATATTTCCATATGTTAAACTTGACAGGCAGATTTCTTTAGTGACTCCTCTGATATATGATATTTTGCAAAGAGGGCAGCATGACAACTGCTTCTTGTCAATAAGGGTTTCCATTTTCCATTTCCAAGATAACTTTGGAGAACACATTGTACAGACTAATACATTGAAGTCCTAGTTGAGGTAGCAGAAGCATGTGCCCTGACATGATGTCCACAGTAACTGCATGAGGTTATAAAAGTTTTAGGAATAAGCTCAGTAATGTTTTACAGGAGGTGATATTATCAAGCATCTACAGATGTAGTAGGGTTAACACAAAAATTCCTAACTCTAATTTCTTAACTCATCGTGTTATCTTTAGTGTTGGTCAAGCACCAAAGTGCTTGTGTGCTCTGGTGCTCAAGTAGAACACTTCCCGATGCTCGGGTGCTCTACAGAGCACCAGAGCACAATGGAAGTCAATGGGAGAACCCGAGCATTAAACCAGGCACCCCCTGCTCGGGACTCTAGTTCGGCTTTGGAGTCCCTGCCCTGACTCCATATATAGCTATGTCCATACAGTGCCTTGCAAAAGTATTCACCCCCCTTGCCTTTTTTCATATTTTGTTACATTACAGCCTTAAGTTCAATGTTCAAGGTCTGATGAGAGTAAAATTTAACTTTTTGGCCATCAAAAAAAAAGCTATGTCTGGCGCAAACCCAACAAATCACATCACCCAAAGAACACCACCCCCACAGTGAAACATGGGGTGGCAACATCATGCTGTGGGGATGTTTTTCAGCAGCCGGGACTGGGGAACTGGTCAGAGTTGAGGGAAAGATGGATGGTGCTAAATACAGGGATATTCTTGAGCAAAACGTGTACCACTCTGTGTGTGATTTGAGGCTAGGACGGAGGTTCACCTTCCAGCAGGACAATGACCCCAAACACACTGTTAAAGCAACACTTGAGTGTTTTAAGGGGAAACATGTAAATGTGTTGGAATGGCCTAGTCAAAGCCCAGATCTCAATCCAATAGAAAATCTGTGGTCAGACTTAAAGATTGTTGTTCACAAGCGCAAACCATCCAACCTGAAGGAGCTGGAGTAGTTTTGCAAGGAGGAATGGGCAAAAATCCCAGTGGTAAGATGTGACAAGCTCACAGAGACTTATCCAAAGCGACTTGGAGCTGTGATTGCCGCAAAAGGTGGCTTTACAAAGTATTGACTTTAGAGGGGTGAATAGTTATGCACATTGACTTTTTCTGTTATTTTGTCCTATTTGTTTTCTTCACAATAAATAAATAAAACATCTTCAAAGTTGTGGGCATGTTCTGTAAATTAAATGATGCAAATCCTCAAACAATCCATGTTAATTCCAGGTTGTAAGGCACCAAAATATGCAAAAAGTCAAGGGGGGTGAATACTTTTGAAAGGCACTGTATATGGAGTCAGTGCTTGGGAACACCCCAGTGTATTTAAATCTAATTTAGCCTCTATTTCTGAAAAGTTTCTGGCGGGATTCAATCTCACAACCTTCTACATTACAGCCAAGAATCTTAACCACTACACTATAGAGCTGCATGGCCAGTTACTAAAAAAATAAATAAAAAAATTGGACTTCTGCTGTATAGGAATACTTACTATTGGTAAGTATTCCTATACAGCAGAAGTCTTATATTATTATTTTTAATTTTTTTAAGCAACTGGCAATGCAGCTCTATAGTGTAGTGGTTATCATTATGGGCTGTAATGTAGAAGGTTGTGAGTTCGAATCCCGTCAGAAATAGAGGCTAAATTTAATTTAAACATATATATATATACACGTTTTTAGCCATAATATATTTATATATATTATTATATATTTTTAATATATAATATGTTATAATATATGTAAATATATTATGGCTAAAACATCAGTAGTAGTTTCCCACATATTATGTATTCATATATATCAGAAGTATGATTTTATATATATATATATATATATATATATATATATATTTAGTAATTACTAATTTTTCCCAATTACAAAATATATATATAAAATATATACATTTTATTTAGCCTCTATTTCTGATGCAATTCAAACTCATAACCTTCTACATTATAGCCCAGTATATTAAACACTATAGAGCTGCATGGCCAGTTACAAAAAAAAAAAAAAAATATATATATATATATATATATATATATATGAGACTTCTTCTGTATAGGAATACTTTGGATACAATTTGAACATGTGTTTGCTTGATATTGAGTGACTCCCTATCCAATTTTCCTATTTCAGTTAATACTTTAGTTGCCCTCCTCTGAACCCTCTCCAGCTCTGATATGTCTGCCTTGTTCACAGTGTGGTCTGACTAGCGATCTGTAAAGTGGCAGGACTATGTTCTCATCACGGGCATCTATGCCCCTTTAGATGCACACCATTATCTTATTGGCCTTGGCAGCAGCTGCCTGACACTGGTTTTTACTGCTTAGTTTGCTGTTTATTAGGGATGAGCGAACCCGAACTGTATAGTTCGGGTTCGTACCGAATTTTGGGGTGTCCGTGACACGGACCCGAACCCGAACATTTTCGTAAAAGTCCGGGTTCGGGTTCGGTGTTCGGCGCTTTCTTGGCGCTTTTTGAAAGGCTGCAAAGCAGCCAATCAACAAGCGTCATACTACTTGCCCCAAGAGGCCATCACAGCCATGCCTACTATTGACATGGCTGTGATTGGCCAGTGCAGCATGTGACCCAGCCTCTATATAAGCTTGGGTCACGTAGCGCTGAACGTCACTCTGCTGATACAAGCGTAGGGAGAGGTTGCTGCTGCGACGTTAGGGCGAGATTAGGCAGATTAACTCCTCCAAAAGACTTCATTCAGTGATCGATCTCCAGCTGTGGATCATTGAAGTGCTGATATTGAATTGCTCACTTTTTTTATGCTGCCCAGAGCGTTTTTATATCACTTTTTTCTGGGGTGATCGGCGGCCATTCTGTGGCTTGTGGTGCGCCAGCACAAGCTACCACAAAGTGCATTTAACCATCAATAATGTGGTTATTTTTTGCTATATACTACATCAGCTGCAGGCTGAGCCTGTGTCACCCAAGTGCATTTAACCATCAATAGTGTGGTTATTTTTTGCTATATCCTACATCAGGGTCAAGCTTTCATCAAGTGCATTTAACCATCAATAGTGTGGTTATTTTTTGGCCATATACTACATCAGGTGCAGGCTGAGCCTGTGTCACCCAAGTGCATTTAACCATCAATAGTGTGGTTATTTTTTGGCCATATACTACATCAGGGGCAAGTTGAGCCTGTCACCCAGCGCCTAAAAAATAGGCCTGACATTTCTATTCCTCCAAATCTGTACTGTTTTAGCTGGTCAAGTTATTTGTAGTGACCGTAAAAGCACAGTTTTTGTTCTGGGTTGAAAAACAATTCCCAAATTTGCCATTCTCAAAATTAGTAGTTTCTGCTATATCAGGCCTACTTTAAATCTATCCCAAAAAGGGTATATTAGATTCAAGGTGCTGATAGTGTCATTCTGAAAAACTTAACACACACGCTACAGTGCAGATACAAGTCTAATTCTGTGATTAAAGGTATATCTGTCACACAGCGCGTAAAAAATAGGCGTCCCATGTGCAGTTCTTTTTATCATGTCACTGCATGCACCATAGTCTCCTTATCTACAGAGACCGCCCCAGGAGGTTTCCACCATCTGGTTACCCCCACTACCGGCTGACGTATCTAGTTAGGCTGGTCTCTAGGGATGTAGGGTGTATCTTATAACTATCCCTAGTACTTTTTCCCTCATCTCTCCCCTGATGAATTGCCTTTTAATTTGGTTTTTAAGGCAGTGAAACATGCGTGTAGGGAGATCTTTTTTCCTTTAGGGACACACAGTTAATTCATTTTAGGGACAGGATCCGGACGGGGTCGTCCTTGTCAGGACGAGTGCCCTGTGGTGAGGCTGCTACCTACATCTAGTGTTAGGGATAAACATCTTAGCTAGCCATAGGGCCTCAACAGGGACCCTGCACACATGTGCATCACTGCCTGATGTTCATTGATTTCTTCAAATATTTATCTTTAATTGGAGAAACCTCAACCGAAGGTTTGACGACGGTGGTTATCGATCCGCATCCTGTTCCGCGGTACCGGTAGGACAAACGGTTACTGGTGCCGCCGTGCACTATTGTGTATTTTTTTGTTATTTTCATTTGGGATAGATACCTGGGTTGCCCTAGGGTCGATACATTATTTCTATCCCAAGGTTTGTCTTTTGCACACTTTATTTTGGAAACTATCTTTTTATCTGCATTACTAATAAAATATTACATTTTAGATTACCCACTTTCTGATTAGTCTAGGGGTTCACATACTTTTTCCACCTGCACTGTGAATGTTTTCATGGTGTGTTCAATAAAAACATGGTAACATTTAATTTTTTGTGTGTTATTAGTTTAAGGAGACTGTGATTGTCTATTGTTGTTACGTAGATGAAGATCAGATCACATTTTATGACCAATTTGTGCAGAAATCCATATCATTCCAAAGGGTTCACATACTTTTTCTTGCAACTGTATGTTCCTAACTGGGCAAATGTAACAGCTTTCCAATTAACTCACTTTATCTCCAGTGGCTGGTTTCTCAGATTTCACTGAGGGTCACATGACCTGTGATGTCAGATTCTCTCCTTGCTCTGATAAACTTTGTTTACAAGCCTGTAAACGAGACGTCACTGTGCTGGCCACACCCCCTTCACTGCCGTCTGCTCTCTCCTAGGATTCTGAACCCCTTCAGCTACACACACTGGGTATCTGCAGCAGTGACAATTCTGGGCACAGGAGCTGAAGGACTAGAGAGAGCATTGCACAAGAAGGTAGGGTGAAGATCCTGTGTGTATTAGCAGTGTCATTATACAGCTGGGACTTGTAGTTCTATACATACAACATGCTGCAGAGTCTCCCAGCAGGCAGACATGTCACTCAGGGCAGCACTTGTATTCACTCCCTTAGCAGAGCAGGGGGAGGGGCAGAGATTGTTTTTATTGCATGTAAACAAAGGGCCAGAAAAGAACCAGGGAAATGAGGAAATATATATATATTTTTTTTTTGCATAAAACTTGCTTAGCTTAGTTATATATGGCTGCCCATCAGATTTTCAGTGCTATATATATTTTTTTTCATAACTCGGACAACCCCTTTAAGCCAGTTACAAACCCACATACAGACGTTTTCTCCCAGTCCGAGCATTCTCATTTTATATACTATCCTTTTATGTGGTACAGTGTCAAATGCTTTGGAGAATTCCAGATATACGACATCCATTGATTGGCCACTGTCAAGTCTAGAACTTACCTCCTCATAGAAACTGATTATATTTGTTGACATGACCGATCCCTCATGAAGCCATGCTGATTTGATGTTATTTGCTTGTTTTCATTGAGATCCTCCAAGATAGCATCTCTTAGAAAACCTTCAAGCAGTTTGCCCACAACAGATGTTAAACTTACCGGCCTATAGTTTCCGGGGTCTGTTTTTGCACCCTTTTTAAATATTGGCACCACATTTTCTATGTGCCAATCCTGTGGAACACTCCCTGTCAGTATACAGTCTGTAAATATCAGAAATAAGGGTCTGGCTATGACATTACTTAATTCTCTTAGGATACAGGGGTGTATGCCATCTGGCCCTGGCGATTTGTCTATTTTAATCTTTTTAAGTTGCTGTTGTACTTCTACCTGGGTCAGACAGGGCACTTTTAATGGGGAATTTACTTTTACAGTCTGCATTTCAAGTTATGACTGAAGTATAGAGCTATATAACTGTCTCAATAGATGTCTTAACTCCACTGCTAATGGCAAGCAGAGAGAGAGAGAGAGCAGTTGTAGTGGTCACATCACTTATTATGGCCAGCATAGGACAAGCCGTTGTAGTACTCAACCTGTAGCTAATTGTTTATCTTGACAGAAATGCAGATTTTCTGGTGTTTTCTCAAGCTCTGTGTGCTCTCCTAGCTTCACTCTGGATTTTGATTTTGGTTGTTGTTATTGTTCTGATCCAGTCTAATCATGTTGAACTGTGGCTAAAATTTCAAGTTTACAGGTTTGTCTATTGAGCTGGCATTGTTTATTGTCCACACCTTTCTGATCTTGCTTGCCTAACCATGTTCCTCTCGGACACCTCGTACCAAAAGCTGTCTTGGGAGCCAATGTAGTGACCCAATGGATCACTGTAAAGGCATAATTTAATACTGAGTTAACCTCATGCTACACAGTTAACTGTTATTATTTTATGTTAAAGTACTTATTTCCTAATGCACATTCCAAATGTTATGTATGGCTACTGGCACATGATATATGGGGGGGGGGCTCTGCCTATTGGCACATGATGGGGGGTCCTCTGGCTACTGGCACATGATATGGGGGGGCTCTTGTTACTGACACATGATGGCCGGGGAGTTCTTATTACTGGCACGTGATTGGGGGGCATCTATGAGGGCACATTTTACTGGCACATTATTGGGGGACATCTATGGGGACACTTATTACTGGCACATTGGGGGCCCTTTTTACTGGCACATAATTTGTGGGCACTATAGTGGCATCTACTGAGGCCACAAAGAACGATTATTTTATATGGGGGCTCTGTATAGGGGCATTTTATACTGGGACACATTATGGTGGGTACTATGGGGAAGGTGGGAGAGGAGTACTATGGAGTCATCTACGGGGGCACTAAGAAGGGGTATTTTATTCTTACAAATTATGGGTGACACTGAGGGCATCTACTGGGGCACTATATATGGGGCATTTTATACTGGTACATTATGGGGGGCACTAGGAGGGATTGGGAGAGGAGCACTATGGGGGCATTTACTGGGGGCACTATATAGGGGTATTTTATACTGGCACATAATGGGGACACTATGGGGACATTAGCTCAACTGGGGGCATTACAGGGGGGTATTTTTTGCACTGTCACATTATAAGGAGAATTATTTCTACTGGGGGGGCATTATGGTGGGCTTTATTACTCCGCCATGGTATGACCCCCTAGTAGCAGCACCAGCCTCTCCCTGATCTGCTATCCCTCTGCCCATTCTCCAAATCCTTATTATGAAATCTTTCTCATTAGGATAAAACACAAAATCAGCTCCACCGAGCCCCCCAGCAAAGTGTTGAAGTGGTGTCTGAGATCCCCAAGGGCCAAGCCAAGAAATTGTATGTTTTCATGTGAAATATGTTTATGTTATACACATATAGCATACACTGTGCCACACAATATACAGTTTCTTCTGAAAAAGTCATCAAGTGTCATGGGGGGGGGGGGCCTTATTGTTTTTCGCCCCAGGGCCCCATTTCACCTAGAACCGGCCCTGGCTGCCCGTACACATCTATTGGGAAAGGACTACACTGTAATATAATTTGGAAATGTGCCTATTGCTGCTATTTGTAGTAGTACATTTTCCAACATCAATTCAGTAAAGACTTTATTGTTTGTAACCAATGGGCCTGATTATAGACTCCATCATCCTTCTGCTGACCCTTGCATCTGCCCTCCTGCCTTGCACCCATCTGTCTAACCCTAATGCACCCTAATCTTTACTGAACAGGAGCCCTAATACAGGGTGTGCACTAAGGTAAAAAATGGTGCACCCTCCATTCACTGCATGGCCCCAGGGAGTGATGGAGTGAGGACATCCATTATGCATCACCACCACTCCTATCAGTGCCACAACTACAACTTCCCTCCTCCCAGCTCTCCTACTGAGGGTCTCTGTACCAAGATCAGGGAGTTCCCTTACAGAAGAGTCAAAACCACTTTGCAGGTATCCAGGATGAGGGCATAGGTATCTGTTCATGGCATTTTCTTCTGTTCTTCATCAAATTTGGGCTCTTATGACCTGCACTGCAGACTGAACAGTTAATCCTGGTTTTCTGCTCTGTACCACCCTATCCAGTACTTAAGAAAACATCTGCAACACGCCCAAGTGGAGGATGGGAGGGCTAATGGCTTTGGCTGTTACAGTCAATATCAATGGCTTTCCTCACATAGTTGCTCCCTATGGATCTGCAGTGAATGGAGAGTGCACCATTTTTTCACCAGGGCACCCCTTGATGTTGCGGCTCCTGCTTGATGGTAGTTGGGGTGCCCATGTACCGGTGGCTGTAATGTCCACTGAGGGATACAGGGTTTTAGAGATATGACTGGCCAGGTCGTGTCCTGGTGTGAAGGGTATCATAACAGTGTCCCTCTCTGATGTAAAGTCTTAACAGCTTTTGGTAGCAGTTTACCTTACTGACTCCAATGCTCGGTCATACAGACTCTAGATTACCTAGTTCTTGCCTTTGTCTTTCTCCTTCTCGCCTTCTGTAGATCCTTCAGAGATTGGTGAGTGCTAAGAAGAGGGAGCACAAATCACAGCTTCCAAAATTTGAGTCTAGACTAGAGCGAGGGGTGGAGCCAGTCCACACTTAACCTCCTACAAGGGCTGAATCAAGGCTGTTAACTCTGAATGTGTCATCCATACATGGTTATACTGGGTGCAATACATAGCATGTCATAGCATTACATTACATAACATAACATAAAGAAATGGGGTACCACAAATCTTATTCTTCATACACTGTATGCTCCTTCAATATCTAAGTGTAATAGAAATGCAATTTCCAATTTCTCCAATTTCATGTGGAGAAATGCAGAAGTTTTTTTTATTATTTTATTTTATGGCATGCTATTGAAACGACTGTCAGGCTACAATTCAAATCGCAGTCATTTAGTAACCACACATACACACACAGGATAGACATCTCATGATAGAGTATTGAAAAACCATGCTTTTTTTAGTTCAATTTCCAATTATTTCTGGGATAATGTACAATATATGGTTGTAGTGATGTCACATTCACAAATACATGTACTATAAGTACCATACATGAGTCATAAAATTGCTTGAGTTAAAGTCATTTTTAGTAGACTGTGACATTCATATATTTATATCCCATAGACTAAGCTGTACAGAAAACTTTAGCAGCCACACAGTGCAGTGTAAAAGATTGAGGCAGGTGTAGGAAAATGCTGCAAGTAAGAATGCTTTCAAAAATAAAAGTTATTAGTTTATTGTTATTAATAGTGTTGAGCGAAGCGGAGCATTCGAAGAGGAATGCGATCTGAAGTTTGGGAAAACTTAGATTCCAAACAAATCCAAATATCCTCGCACTTCATAGTAACAAATCGGTTTTCCTAAAATGGCAGCTGCACATGTTACAAACCAAAACTAAGTATACAGGAGACAAGTCCAGGAATGCAAGATCACTCATAATGCCCTGCAGCCAGCAACTCCACAGATAGCTATCCCCTGTGATGTCACAGCCCCATAAAACCCTCATCCCGCGCAGTCTCCACCATTGTCCTGTGAGCTGGGCTTAGGGAGAGACGTGGCAAGTGCTCATGCGCTAGGGACAGTGTTGCTGAAAACGATTAATAGAAGAAAATTGGAGAGGTAGAGTGCAGGGAGACTACAGGGAGAGTGCAGGGAGCATGCGGGGAGAGTGCAGGGAGAACTTATTCTACATCAGTTTTATTTATTTATTCCTACATTTACTTATACCTACATTAGCCGTAAACTAAGATATGTAATTCAATACCAATAAGATGGAAGCCTTGATTATTCCACTGACAATGTGCAAAACAATACCATCCAGTTTGCACCCTTTGGGGGGGCCAGGTCTTCACACTCGCATTTTGGCTTTCCGTTTGTGAGATCCGTTCAGGGCTCTCATAAGCGGTCCAAAACGAATCAGTTTGCATTCTAATGCATTCTGAATGGAAAAGGATCCTCTCCCAATGCATCAGTTTGCCTCCGTTCCATCTCCATTCCGCTCTGGAGGCTGCTTGCAGCGTTTTGGTATCCGTCTGATGAAACTAAGCCAAACGTTTTCACTGACATAATCTGGCACAAAAGAAAACTGATCCGTCTTGGCTATGTTAAAGATAATACAAACGGATCCGTTCTGAACGGATGCTGACGATTGTACTATCTGAACGGATCCGTCCATGATGGATCCGCACAAAATGCGAGTGTGAAAGTAGCCTAACAAATAAAGGCTTGACATATCTCACTTTGCATGTAATGAGTCTATCTCATATGTTAGTTTCACCTTTTAAGTTGCATTAATAAAATAAATAAACTTTGCACGATATTCTAATTTTTCAGGTTTCACCTGTAGTGCCACTGTGCCAACCAATACCATTCAGCCTGCGCCCCTTAGGGAGGCCAGGTCTTCATGGTGACCATCCTCATCTTTTGCTGGCTTTACTTCTTCCAAATCATCCTTCAAAGTCTCCATGTCCTAGAAAAGTCAGCAAGATGCAGAGAGTGGAGGAGATGTATGTTCCTGATTACATATTCTCATCGATATTAGATGATGTGGAAAAGGAGGAAAAGCAGATGGCAGAAGAAGGGCTCCCACCTGTAGGGCAGCAGAGTGTTGGGGTTGGAGAAGTGGGAAGGCCATAGTTAATTAATATTCTGTGTTTACTGTCATTTTGCAGTTGACCGCAGGCCAGAACAGCAATAATTTGCATATTGTACCCCCACCTAAGCAGCCAAACCCTATACCAGCAATAGCCCTGTTTAAAGGTGCATTAAAGGTGCCACACAGCCATTAACACTCAAGAAGGACTATACAGTGCAGTCTTCATTATTAAATGAAAGGCAGCTACGGGCTAATTGTCCGCGCGGTTCTTCACTGCAGCACCCTAAAGCAGAGTGCACTGGGTGTTACGACACTCACCGCCAGGTAGATGAAGCCGCCGTTTAGTGAATAAGCCCCTTTCTCCAGAAATGCAGTTTTTAATCCAGCCGATCGTCAAACTCCCGAATGGAGCATACGAACGCGGCAACTCCCGATCAGCAATTCAGTCGAATTCCTTCCACAGCTAGCAATAAACAAAAGCGCTGTCCAAATAATAAATCCCTCCACAAACGAGACCAAGCTCCGTCTTGAAGGTCAAACAGGAATGTTTTATTGAGGGCTACCCGCCCGTATTTATGCAGGTCTCCATCTTGTGGACACGCCCCTAGGGGACCAGAATGGAGACTGTGACACAGGACAGACATGCAGCACTACAGAGACAATACATCCCCACAATGCATCATGGTTTCCCCTCTCTGCCCTGGAGACACCCGAGGAGTAATCCAATTATCTCTCAAGACAGAGGGAAATCACCAATACACATGTGGGGACAACAGAACAGACATCACCATTTAAACATACAATGTCACAACCCTGTTCAATACACAGACATTTAACATCCCAAAATGGCACGCATTAGACCAAGAGTTCAAGTTAGTTCAAGTCCTTTGTGAACAATGAGGCCATTTAGGTTAACTAGCAGCACACTCCTCTCCAAAGTTGCCGAATCGAATCTTTCAAAACTTTGCTCATTTCTTGTTATCAATGAACAAAATGCAAACACAATGAACAAGAGAAATCTAAATCAAATCATTATTTGCCTTCAAAAAAGCATCAATTCTTTGAGGTACAGTATGTTTGCACACAGTTTTTGAAGGAACTCAGCAGGGAGGTTGTTCCAAATATCTTGGAGAACTAACCACAAATCTTGCACAAATCCTTCTGTCTCTTCATATAATCCCAGACAGACTTAATTATGTTGAGAAAATATGGGTGGACAGCACTCCTAAGTAATAATGTTTCGGGTGCTCGTCTCCAGGAGGGGTGGTAAAAAGCCCCTAGTAAAGCAACTTGTAGGTATCCAGAAAAATGGTTGCTAAGAGAACAAACTTCAGAGAAAAGAAGGACACCGAGTCCTGGAAGTGATGACATCGCCCTCCTAGAACCCTGAGCTCAACATAATTAAGACAGCACGTCCAAAAGGTGCAGAAAGTGGAATTTTTTCCAGAAGCAACGTTTCGGCTGTGTGTTAGCCTTTTTCAAGCATGTTGCTTGAAAAAGGCTAACACACAGCCGAAACGTTGCTTCTGGAATAAATTCCACTTTCTGCACCTTTTGGACGTGCTGTATTAATTATGTTGAGCTCAAGGTTCTAGGAGGGCCATGTCATCACTTCCAGGACTCTGTGTCCTTCTTTTCTCTGAAGTTTGTTCTTAACCCCTTCCTGACCGCCACTGTAAATGTACTGTGGAAATCAGATCGATTTCAAACTACAGATACCTGGGGCTAATGTCTGTGATCAGCGATAATGTGGGTTGAGGACATATATTCCCTCAAAAGCCGGGCAAATGAGGTGGCTCTCCCTACACTCCCTACTCCCTGTTCCTTGGTAGTGGTAGCATCAAGCCTGCTTGAAGTTATCATAGCTACCATAGGTATATTCCTATGGAGGCCTGCAGATGCCAGTGCTCCATAGGAATATATTAAATGTACCATAGGCTGTGTTTTTAAATAAATGCAGTCAATGGGCAAAGCAATCTAATGATCATATGGAGACTTAAAAAAGTGAAAGCAAATTAATAATATAATGTGTATATATAATATATATAGTACAGTATATATATTCCCATATTAAAAGTAAATAAACAAAATTAAGATAATTTGCATCACTGCATCCCAAAATGACCGTACTATTAGAATATAAATGTACTTATCCTATATGGTGAATGCTGCAGTGGAAAAAAAAAACATTTCAGTGAAAGTTCGGGTTCGGGTTCGGTGTTCGCCGCTTTCTTGGTGCTTTTTGAAAGGCTGCACAGCAGCCAATCAACAAGCGTCATACTACTTGCCCCAAGAGGCCATCACAGCCATGCCTACTAATGGCATGGCTGTGATTGGCCAGTGCAGCATGTGACCCAGCCTCTATATAAGCTTGGGTCACGTAGCGCTGCACGTCACTCTGCTGTTACAAGTGTAGGGAGAGGATGCTGCTGGACTTGTGGTTTCAGGGAGAGAATAGGAGAGAATCTAACTCAGCGATCTACAGACAAATAGTTGTGTGGGTGCAGGGCACTATCGTTTTACCCTGCCCTGAGCTCATTGACCAAAAAATACTAACTTTTAGAATTCTGTTAGTTATGTGGGTGGCGGCGGCGGCCGTTTTATGCATGCTCAGTGCACCAGCACAGCACGGCATCTGAGCTTTTGGGACATTGGAAATCACAATTCTTTGGGGGCAAACTACAACATCTGGATTAGTCAGTGTGCAATGTAAGGTAGAAATACACCCATCATCTTCCAGATCTGCAAGTGTTAAATTCAAGTTTAATATGTACAGCTTTCTTATTCTGTTAGCAAAAAAAGACTTTTTTGGCAATCTACAACATTTGTATTAGGCCTAGTTCACACGAACGTGTGTGATCCGTGGCCGTATTGCGGCCAGCAAATTGTGGGCCGCAATACACGGCCACAGTTCCATGTGCATTCCGCATCATGGATGCGGACCCATTTACTTCAATGGGTCCGCAAATCCGGAATTGCGGAGCGGCCGCATGGAACAGGACCCCTCGGAAGCACTACGGAGTGCTTCCGTGGGGTTGCGTCCCGTACTTCCGTTCCGCAAAAAGATCGAACATGTCCTCCTATCAGTGAGCCTGCGCCGACCGGTACGGCGCAGGCGCGAGATTTAGAACGGAGACAGGGCCAGCCAGAGAAGGAGAGCGCTCGCTGGCCCTGTCAATCAACAAGAGGAGGGGGCGTTTTTTTGAAAGGAGGATGCAGGGGCTACCAGCAAGTAGGGTGCAATGCGGTAGGTGAACGCATTGCACCCGCACTGAATCTGGACTCATTCATTTCAATGGGGCTGTTCAGATGAGCGATGATTTTCACGCATCACTTATGCGTTGCGTGAAAATCGCAGCATGCTCTATATTCTGCGTTTTTCACGCAACGCAGGCCCCATAGAAGTGAATGGGGTTGCGTGAAAATCGCAAGCATCCGCAAGCAAGTGCGGATGCGGTGCGATTTTCACGCACGGTTGCTAGGTGACAGTCTATACACTGTATTATTTTCCCTTATAACATGGTTATAAGGGAAAATAATAGCATTCTGAATACAGAATGCATAGTAAGTGATCAGTTGAGGGTTAAAAAATAAAAAAAATGAACTCACCTTCTCCTCTTGTTCGCGTAGTTCTCCCGGTCTTTAGTTCTTTAAAAAGATGAACTATGGGCTAAAGGACCTTTGGTGACGTCAGATCACATGCTCCAATCACATGGTACATCTTTTGAGAAGTAAAGAAGAGACCCGGAGCTACGCGAACAAAAGGAGAAGGTGAGTTAAATTTTTTTATCTTTTTTTAACCCTCAATTGATCACCTACTATGCATTCTGTATTCAGAATGCTATTATTTTCCCTTATAACCATGTTATAAGGGAAAATAATAAAATCTACACAACACCTAACCCAAGCCCGAACTTCTGTGAAGAAGTTCAGGTTTGGGTACCAAAAATGCGTGATTTTTCTCACGCGAGTGCAAAACGCATTAAAATGTTTTGCACTCGCGCGGAAAAATCGCGGGTGTTCCCGCAACGCACCCGCACATTTTTCCGCAACGCCCGTGTGAAAGAGGCCTTAGGCCCCTTTCACACGAGCGTGACGGATTAGGTCCGGATGCGTTCAGTGAAACTCGCACTATTTTGCAAGCAAGTTCAGTCAGTTTTGTCTGCGATTGTGTTCAGTTGTTCAGTTTTTTCCGCGCTGGTGCAATGCGTTTTGATGCGTTTTTCAAGCACGTGATAAAAAACTGAAGGTTTACAAACAGCATCTCTTAGCAACCATCAGTGAAAAACGCATCGCACCCGCACTTGCTTGCAGATGCAATGCGTTTTTCACGCAGCCCTGGCCCCATAGAAGTGAATGGGGCTGCGTGAAAAACGCATTGCATCCGCGAGCAAGTGCGGGTGCGATGCGTTTTTCACTGAATATAGAACATGCTGCGATTTTAACGCAACGCAGAACTGATACGTGAAAAACAATGCTCATGTACACAGACCCATTGAAATGAATGGGTCCGGATTCAGTGCGGGTGCTATGCGTTCACGTCACGCATTGCACCCGCGCGGAAAACTCGCTCGTGTGAAAGGGGCCTAAGGATTTTAATTAACCCAAAAATGAAAAATGACTTTTGGGGGGTGACAGAAGCCCTTTAAGAAATAAATACTATTGATATTGTTAGTCTACCAGAAGTAACATTTGAAAGCAGAGCATCAGGTATTTATCTGATATAAAATTATACTGACCAGCAGAACAAGGTTGCCAACAGTCCAGAAATTTCTGGACAGTCTGCAAAAATAGGAAACTTTTTTCCTGTGTTCATGAAAAAATATAGATGTGTCCATGATCTTTTGGAGGATTGTGGTACTTGGCTATATTATTTTGGATGTAATTCTCATAATTTTACAGCTCACAGTGCATGTTGGTAATGAGTTCTTATCAGTATATTGATCTATAGACATGCATAATCTTTAGCATTCATTATGGTTTTCCAATTTGTCTGTAAAAAATATTGTCTGTCCATGATTTTGAGATAAGTGGTCCAGAAAAAAAGGAAAATTCTGGTTGGCAACCCTGCCACAGAATGAAGCTGATAGGTCAGTTTTGCTGCATGGGGATTACTGTAAAAACAAAATCGATAAAACTGTGGAGGAATTTAACCCCTTAAGGACCGGGCCATTTTTCACCTTAAGGACCAAACTGATTTTTGCAAATCTGACATGTGTCACTTTATGTGGTGACAACTTTTCAAATTTCAATTTATCTGCTTTTAAAACAAATAGTGATACCTCCTAATATAGCTATTACTTTACATTCCTCATATGTCTACTTCATGTTTGGATCATTTTGTGAATGCCATCTTATTTTTTGGGGACATTAGAAGGCTTATAAGTTTAGAAGCAAATCTTGAAATTTTTCTGAAAATTTCCAAAACTCACTTATTAACCACCTCAGCCCCTATAGCTTAAACACCCTTAAAGACCAGGCCACTTTTTACACTTCTGACCTACACTACTTTCACCGTTTATTGCTCGGTCATGCAACTTACCACCCAAATGAATTTTACCTCCTTTTCTTCTCACTAATAGAGCTTTCATTTGGTGGTATTTCATTGCTGCTGACATTTTTACTTTTTTTTGTTATTAATCGAAATTTAACAATTTTTTTGCAAAAAAATGACATTTTTCACTTTCAGTTGTAAAATTTTGCAAAAAAAAACGACATCCATATATAAATTTTGCTCTAAATTTATTGTTCTACATGTCTTTGATAAAAAAAATGGTTTGGGTAAAAAAAAAAAAATGGTTTGGGTAAAAGTTATAGCGTTTACAAACTATGGTACAAAAATGTGAATTTCTGCTTTTTGAAGCAGCTCTGACTTTCTGAGCACCTGTCATGTTTCCTGAGGTTCTACAATGCCCAGACAGTACAAACCCCCCACAAATGACCCCATTTCAGAAAGTAGACACCCTAAGGTATTCGCTGATGGGCATAGTGAGTTCATAGAACTTTTTATTTTTTGTCACAAGTTAGTGGAAAATGATGATTATTTTTTTTTTTCTTACAAAGTCTCATATTCCACTAACTTGTGACAAAAAATAAAAACTTCTATGAACTCACTATGCCCATCAGCCAATACCATGGGGTGTCTTCTTTCCAAAATGGGGTCACTTGTTGGGTAGTTATACTGCCCTGGCATTCTAGGGGCCCAAATGTGTGGTAAGTAGTTTGAAATCAAAATGTGTAAAAATTGACCGGTGAAATCCGAAAGGTGCTCTTTGGAATGTGGGCCCCTTTGCCCACCTAGGCTGCAAAAAAGTGCCACACATGTGGTATCGCCGTACTCAGGAGAAGTTGGGGAATGTGTTTTGGGGTGTCATTTTACATATACCCATGCTGGGTGAGATAAATATCTTGGTCAAATGCCAACTTTGTATAAAAAAATGGGAAAAGTTGTCTTTTGCCAAGATATTTCTCTCACCCAGCATGGGGATATGTAAAATGACACCCCAAAACACATTCCCCAACTTCTCCTGAGTACAGAGATACCACATGTGTGACACTTTTTTGCAGCCTAGGTGGGCAAAGGGGCCATATTCCAAAGAGCACCTTTCGGATTTTACCGGTCATTTTTTACACATTTTGATTTCAAACTTCTTACCACACATTTGGGCCCCTAGAATGCCAGGGCAGTATAACTACCCCACAAGTGACCCCATTTTGGAAAGAAGACATCCCAAGGTATTTCGTGATGGGCATAGTGAGTTCATGGAAGTTTTTATTTTTTGTCACAAGTTAGTGGAATATGAGACTTTGTAAGGAAAAAAAAAATATATCATTTTCCGCTAACTTGTGACAAAAAATATAAAATTCTAGGAACTCTCCATGCCCCTCACGGAATACCTTGGGGTGTCTTCTTTCCAAAATGGGGTCACTTGTGGGGTAGTTATACTGCCCTGGCATTTTCCAGGGGCCCTAATGTGTGGTAAGTAGGTAAATGACCTGTGAAATCCTAAAGGTGCTCTTTGGAATGTGGGCCCCTTTGCCCACCTAGGCTGCAAAAAAGTGTCACACATGTGGTATCTCCGTACTCAGGAGAAGTTGGGCAATGTGTTTTGGGGTGTCATTTTACATATACCCATGCTGGGTGAGATAAATATCTTGGTCAAATGCCAACTTTGTATAAAAAAATGGGAAAAGTTGTCTTTTGCCAAGATATTTCTCTCACCCAGCATGGGTATATGTAAAATGACACCCCAAAACACATTGCCCAACTTCTCCTGAGTACAGCGATACCACATGTGTGACACTTTTTTGCAGCCTAGGTGGGCAAAGGGGCCCACATTCCAAAGATCACCTTTCGGATTTCACCGGCCATTTTTTACAGATTTCGATTTCAAACCACTACTGACGCATTCGGCCCCTAAAATGCCAGGGCAGTATAACTACCCCACAAGTGAACCCATTTTGGAAAGAAGACACCCCAAGGTATTTTGTGATGGGCATAGTGAGTTCATGGAAGTTTTTATTTTTTGTCACAAGTTAGTGGAATATGAGACTTTGTAAGGAAAAAAAAAAAAAATCATCATTTTCCGCTAACTTGTGACAAAAAATATAAAATTCTAGGAACTCGCCATGCCCCTCACGGAATACCTTGGGGTGTCTTCTTTCCAAAATGGGGTCACTTGTGGGGTAATTATACTGCCCTGGCATTTTCCAGGGGCCCTAATGTGTGGTAAGTAGGTAAATGACCTGTGAAATCCTAAAGGTGCTCTTTGGAATGTGGGCCCCTTTGCCCACCTAAGCTGCAAAAAAGTGTCACACATGTGGTATCTCCGTATTCAGGAGAAGTTGGGCAATGTGTTTTGGGGTGTCTTTTTACATATACTCATGCTGGGTGAGAGAAATATCTCGGCAAAAGACAACTTTTCCCATTTTTTATACAAAGTTGGCATTTGACCAAGATATTTATCTCACCCAGCATGGGTATATGTAAAATGACACCCCAAAACACATTGCCCAACTTCTCCTGAGTACGGCGATACCACATGTGTGACACTTTTTTGCAGCCTAGATGCGCAAAGGGGCCCACATTCCTTTTATGAGGGCATTTTTAGACATTTGGATCCCAGACTTCTTCTCACGCTTTAGGGCCCCTAGAATGCCAGGGCAGTATAAATACCCCACATGTGACCCCATTTTGGAAAGAAGACACCCCAAGGTATTCAATGAGGGGCATGGCGAGTTCATAGAAATTTTTTTTTTTTGGCACAAGTTAGCGGAAATTGATTTTATTTATTTTTTTCTCACAAAGTCTCCCTTTCCGCTAACTTGGGACAAAAAATTCAATCTTTCATGGACTCAATATGCCCCTCACGGAATACCTGGGGGTGTCTTTTTTCAGAAATGGGGTCACATGTGGGGTATTTATACTGCCCTGGCATTCTAGGGGCCCTAAAGCGTGAGAAGAAGTCTGGAATATAAATGTCAAAAAAATTTTACGCATTTGGATTCCGTGAGGGGTATGGTGAGTTCATGTGAGATTTTACTTTTTGACACAAGTTAGTGGAATATGAGACTTTGTAAGAAAAAAAAAAATAATTTCCGCTAACTTGGGCCAAAAAAATGTCTGAATGGAGCCTTACAGGGGGGTGATCAATGACAGGGGGGTGATCAGGGAGTCTATATGGGGTGATCACCCCCCTGTCATTGATCACCCCCCTATAAGGCTCTATTCAGATGTCCGTATGTGTTTTGCGGATCCGATCCATGTATCCGTGGATCCGTAAAAATCATACGGACATCTGAATGCAGCCTTACAGGGGGGTGATCAATGACAGGGGGGTGATCAATGACAGGGGGGTGATCAGGGAGTCTATATGGGGTGATCACCCCCCTGTAAGGCTCCATTCAGACGCCTGTATGTGTTTTGCGGATCCGATCCATCTATCAGTGGATCCGTAAAAATCATGCGGACGTATGAATGGAGCTTTACAGGGGGGTGATCAATGACAGGGGGGTAATCAATGACAGGGGGGTGATCAGGGAGTCTATATGGGGTGATAACCACAGTCATTGATCACGCCCCTGTAAGGCTCCATTCAGACGTCCGTATGCGTTTTGCGGATCCGATCCATCTATCAGTGGATCCGTAAAAATCATGCGGACGTCTGAATGGAGCTTTACAGGTGGGTGATCAATGACGGGGGGGTGATCAATGACAGGGGGGTGATCAGGGAGTCTATATGGGGTGATCACCCCCCTGTAAGGCTCCATTCAGACGCCTGTATGTGTTTTGCGGATCCGATCCATCTATCAGTGGATCCGTAAAAATCATGCGGACGTATGAATGGAGCTTTACAGGGGGGTGATCAATGACAGGGGGGTAATCAATGACAGGGGGGTGATCAGGGAGTCTATATGGGGTGATAACCACAGTCATTTATCACGCCCCTGTAAGGCTCCATTCAGACGTCCGTATGCGTTTTGCAGATCCGATCCATCTATCAGTGGATCCGTAAAAATCATGCGGACGTCTGAATGGAGCTTTACAGGGGGGTGATCAATGACGGGGGGGTGATCAATGACAGGGGGGTGATCAGGGAGTCTATATGGGGTGATCACCACAGTCATTGATCACGCCCCTGTAAGGCTCCATTCAGACGTCCGTATGCGTTTTGCGGATCCGATCCATCTATCAGTGGATCCGTAAAAATCATGCGGACGTCTGAATGGAGCTTTACAGGTGGGTGATCAATGACAGGGGGGTAATCAATGACAGGGGGGTGATCAGGGAGTCTATATGGGGTGATCACCACAGTCATTGATCCCGCCCCTGTAAGGCTCCATTCAGACGTCCGTATGCGTTTTGCGGATCCGGTCCATCTATCAGTGGATCCGTAAAAATCATGTGGACGTCTGAATGGAGCTTTACAGGGGGGTGATCAATGACAGGGGGGTAATCAATGACAGGGGGTGATCAGGGAGTCTATATGGGGTGATCAGGGGCTAATAAGGGGTTAATAAGTGACAGGGGGGGTGTAGTGTAGTGTGGTGCTTGGTGCTACATATTGCTGAGCTATCTGTGTCCTCTGGTGGTCGATCCAAACAAAAGGGACCACCAGAGGACCAGGTAGCAGGTATATTAGACGCTGTTATCAAAACAGCGTCTAATATACCTGTTAGGGGGTAAAAAAAATCACATCTCCAGCCTGCCAGCGAACGATCGCCGCTGGCAGGCTGGAGATCCACTCGCTTACCTTCCGATCCTGTGAACGCGCGCGCCTGTGTGCGCGCGTTCACAGGAAATCTCGCGTCTCGCGAGAGGACGCGCCGGCGCGTCCAGGCGGAATGAATCAACCACCTCCAGGACGCGTCGATGCGTTCGGCGGTCCGGAGGTGGTTAAGGACAAGTTCAGGTCTGAAGTCACTTTGTGAGACTTACATAATAGAAACCACCCAAAAATGACCCCATTTTAGAAACTACATCCCTCAAGGTATTCAAAACGGATTTTACAAACTTTGTTAACCCTTTAGGTGTTCCACAAGAATTAATGGGAAATGGAGATGAGATTTCAGAATTTCACTTTTTTGGCAGATTTTCCATTTTAATCAATTTTTTCGAGTTACAAAGCAAGGATTAACAGCCAAAGAAAACAATATTTATTGCCCTGATTCTGTAGTTTACAGAAACACCCCATATGTGGTCAAAAACTGCTGTATGGCCACACGGCAGGGCGCAGAAGGATAAGAATGCAATATGGTTTTTAGAAGGCAGCTTTTGATGGACAGTTTTTTTTGACACCATGTCCCATTTGAAGCCACCCTGATGCACCCCTAGAGTAGAAACTCCAAAAAAGTGACCCCATTTTAAAGACAACACTCCTCAAGGTATTCAAAACTGATTTTACAAACTTTGTTAACCCTTTAGGTGATCCACAAGAATTAATGAAAAATGGAGATGACATTTCAGAATTTCACTTTTTTGGCAGATTTTCAATTTTAATTATTTTATTTTTATTTTTTTCACGGTGTTCACCTGAGGGGTTATGTCATGTCGTATTTTTATAGAGCAGGTTTTTACGGATGCGGCGATATCTAATATGTATATTTTTAATTTTTTTTACATTTAACACAATAAAAGCATTTTTGAAACAAAAAAAATCATGTTTTAGTGTCTTCATAGTCTGAGAGCCATAGTTTTTTTTATTTTTTGGGAGATTGTCCTATGTAGGGGCTAATTTTTGGCGGGATGAGGGGATGGTTAGATTGGTACTATTTTTGGGGGCATACGCCTTTTTGATCGCTTGGTGTTGCACTTTTAGTGATGTAAGGTGACAAAAATGCCTTTTTTTTACACAGTTTTTATTTTTTATTTTTTATGGTGTCTATCGGACGGGGTGGATAATGTGATATATTTATAGCCGGTCGTTACGGACGCGGCGATACCTAATATGTGTGTTTTTTATTTATTTTTTTCATTTTTTTAAATTATAAAATCAGGGGAAAGGAGCGTTGTTTTTTTTACTTGAAAATACTTTTTTTTTTTTTTTTACTTTATTTCTGTCCCACTCTGGGACTTCAACTTTTAGGGGTCTGATCCCCTCTGTGATGCATTACAATACATCTGTATTGTAATCCATTGCCTGTTCGTTTACTACAGTGAGTAGTACACAAACAGGTTGCCTAGTAGACCCAGCCTGAGGCTGGATCTCCTCTGCTCCCGTAGAAGGCAGGTCCCAATGCCGTGCAAGGCATTGGGCAGCCTCTGCACGGCACCGGGCTGCCTTGTCACGCATCGAGTCCCCGCCACAGCAGCGCGGGGACTCGATGCGCTGCTTTACCCCCAGAAACCACTTCTATGTTGCGGTCAGCGCAGACCGCGGCATAGAAGGGGTTAATCCGCCGGCGGATACAGCAGGGGCCCAGCTACCAGGGACTGCCGGACCCCTGCAGTGATCGGGCGCGCACCGCTCCACTGCCCGCCCCATCATCCCGCCGTGCATGCACAGGGGAATGCATTCTGGCAATGCATCCCCCGCCGTACATGCACGGCGTTCTGCATTAAGGGGTTAAAAAAAATAATCTGATTGTTACCAATTTGGAATTTTTTTTCCTGCTTCTTACTACATTGCATGCGGCAGTAAATGGTTCTATTAGAAAGTACAACTTATCCTGCAAAATATAACCCGCAAACGGCTATGTGAATGGAAAAATAAAAAATGTATGGCTTTGGGAAGACAGTGAGTGAAAAATAAAACGCATAAAAATTGCTGAGGGCTGAAAGGGTTAATGACACTGGCTGTTTGTTTGAGGTTGTTGTCCTACTGCAGAATATATTGAAATTTAAGCCATTGAGACCTATTTTTGAAAGCATTCTTACTTTGCAAACATTTTATGCCTAAAACTATTGCACGGTACTGTACAAAGATGAGTAACACCATGGGAGAGATTTATCAAAACTGGCGTGAAGGAAAACGGGCTTAGTTGCCCATAGCAACCAATCAGATTCCGCCTTTAATTTTTCAGAGCTTCTTTAGAAAATGAAATCTGATTGGTTACTTCTATGGGCCAGTTTTGATAAATCTCCCCCGCGTATTCAAAAACGCTGGATTATTTTTAATAGATTTTAAATCGGTGTTCCTAAATACCAGATTACAGCCAAAGATGTCACAATATATGACTGATTGCAAAAAGAGAGGATTTTTTTACACTCTTATCTGCTTTGCTCTTGAGGTGCCAAGTCCATGTTCATTTTACAGTCCAACATTTCAGTCTTTTGAAAATGGAAGCCAAGAACACATAAAAGCCAGTATGAACATTCAGTCCTATTTGGATGACACCTCCAGTTTAGTCACAGGCAAGCAACATCCCGAGCCCTGGGATGGGAGCAGCAGCTCACAGCAGGCATTGTAGCCACTGAATGTTTATTCCATTTTAGATCCATGTTGGCAGGCAGTGCAGAATTTCTTGGCTTCTCCAACCCTCTATTAGGAAATAAATGCTGCCGACTTGTTGGTCTACCAGAAGTAACATTTGAAAGCAGAGGATCAGGTATTTCTCTGATATAAAAATATTCAGGCGATAGGGCAAGCAGTTCACATGTACTCCTGTTCTAAGAATCAAAATGTAGCAGGCAGACATACTGTATCCTGGTGGAAACCTCCCGTACAGTGAGAACATGACTGTGGTTTTACATCTGACAACATGGACAGAGATAAATTCCAGAGGATATATGTAATGGGTAATGTCATCAAGATCTAATTTGTTTGGACGAAGCTCAAAACTGTGGCACTTTTATTGGAAAAAAATATGTTAGCATCATGGGACGATGGAAATGTTAATCTTTATTTTAATCTTTGAAACCCAACAAAGTGGAGATTTTATATTGGCCATTTTTAGAATGTTTTCCTTGAGAAAAAATTGATTTTCAATTAGAGATGAGCGAATTTCTTGAAATTAGTTTTGTGTCTGATTCGTTAAATCTTTAAAAAAAGGAAAAAATCGGGTATGATTCTATTTGCAGTTTGCTGTTGCATTGCATTTGTTTTTGGTTTTGTGCTTTCGGCCATGGCGACGTGCACCTGCGCACTGGGAAGTGCTGACTAACCCCTTTTTTTCTTGCAGTCTGCATTGGAGACGTGGCTGACTCCATTGGTCTTACACTCCTGATTAACCTGTCTGTACCATAGGCTGATTTTAATTAGCGCAAGTATGAGGCCCCTTGCAGACGAGCGTGTCCAGGTTAGGTCTGGATGCGTTGCGTCTGCGATCAGGGAAAATCGTGCGAGTAGTTAGGCAATTGCAGTTCCGACTGCGATTGCGTTCCGATGTTCAGTTTTTATCGCGCGGGTGCAATGCGTTTTGCACGCGCGTGAAAAAAAAACTGACTGTGGTACCCAGACCCGAACCCGGACTTCTTCACTGAAGTTCGGGTTTGGGTTAGGTATTCTGTAGATTTTAATATTTTCCCTTATAACATGGTTATAAGGGAAAATAATAGCATTCTTAATACAGAATGCTTAGTGAACTGTAGATTGATTGAGGTGTTAAAAAATGGGAAAAAAAATGTACTTACCTGTTCCAATTGTTCGCGCAGCCGGCATCCTCTTCTTGCTTCCTCTTTCAGGACCTGCAAAAGGACCTTTGATGTAATCACGCTCACCACGTGGTGATCTTATATCTTCATTCAGCAGGACCTGCGCTGACGTCACCACTCTCACCACGTGGTGAGCGCGATTACGTCAACAAAGGTCCTTTTGCAGGTCCTGAAAGAAGAAGCAAGAAGAGGATGCCGGCTGCGCGATCAATTGGAACAGGTAAGTTAATTATTATTTTTTTATTTACTAAGCATTCTTAGGGAAAATAATACAGGGAATACACTTTAGGCAGAATGCACATGGCCGTGTTCCGCGGCCGAGAGTGGTCCGTGGTATGCCGGGCTGGAATCCTGTTCAGAGCAGGAGCGCACGGCGTCATTGGTTGCTATGACGCCGTGCGCTTCATGCCGCTGCTGCACTACAGTAATACACTCGTATGATCTATACGAGTGTATTATTGTACAGCAGCGGCGGCATGAAGCGCACGGCGTCATAGCAACCAATGACGCCGTGCGCTCCTGCTCTGAACAGGAATCCAGCCCGGCATACCACGGACCACTCTCGGCCGCGGAACACGGCCGTGTGCATTCGGCCTTAATGGGGTCCAGGGTTGCTTTCATCCCCATCATCTCCTAGCAACCATGCCTAAAAATCGCACCGCATCCGCACTTGCTTGCGGATGCTTGCGATTTTCATGCATCCCCATTCATTCCTATGGGGCCTGCGTTGCGTGAAAAACGCTGAATATAGAACATTCTGCGATTTTCACGCAACGCACAGTGATGCGTGAAAATCACATCTCATCTGAACAGCCCCATTGAAGTGAAGGGGTTCGGATTCAGTGCGGGTGCAATGCGTTCACCTCACGCATTGCACCCGTGCGGAATTCTCGCCCGTGTGAAAGGGGCCTAAAGCTGTAGCCTGCTCTCCTTCCATTTATTGGAGGCCATTTGGTACCAGGAGAGGTAAACTACAAGGTGGGCTCAGCATGCATAAGGAACCTGCATTTCCTGAATGTAATAAAGGACATTGTGGCACCAAAAGAGGTAGTATTTAGTGTAGGGTCCTGTCCTAAAGAGATTGCCTTGATGTTGGCGTACAGTCCAGTACAATGTATTTGCCAAGAATCTCACATTTAGGCCTCATACACACGACCGTTGTGTGTATCCGCGGCCGTTGTTCCGTTTTCCGTTTTTTTTTCGCGGACCCATTGACTTTCAATGGGTCCGTGGAAAAATCGGAAAATGCACAGTTTGGCTTCCGCGTCCGTGATCCGTTTTTCCAGTCTGTGAAAAAAATAGTACCTGTCCTATTTTTTTCACGGACAAAGGTTCACGGACCCATTCAAGTTAATGGGTCCGTGAAAAATCACGGATGCACACAAGATAGTCATCCGCGTCCGTGATCCGTGTCCATTTTTCCTATCATTTTCAATGCAAACTTGACTTAGTTTTTTTTTTCACTTTTCATGTCCGTGGATTCTCCAAAAATCAAGGAAGACCCACGGATGAAAAAACGGACACGGATCACGGAACAACGGAAACCGTTTTTGCGGACCGCAAAAAAAAAACGTCCGTGTGCATGAGGCCTAAGTATTAGAATTAGTACATTTTCTATAGTGAGTATAGCATTATTGTATGTACCTTACTATTTGTGTTGCAGAGTGCTGTTGAATTGTCTGTTTTTGCTTTTGTGCTTTCAGCCATGTTGACGTGCACCTGCACATTGGGATGTGCTGACTAACCCCTTTTTTTTTCTTTGCAGTCTGATTCAATTCTACCTGAATCAAAAGTGCTCCAACTGGCCTGAAAATGGGTGTATGAAACTTAGGTTTCCTAGGACTCATGTTTTTATCTATTGTCTTTATCTTTTTTTTTTTTTGCTCTTTCTCCCCTCCCTTTAAGTTCTTTAATGCAATGACAGCAATACCAATTAATGTCATAGTGACATTGACATAAATAGCTACATAATTACAAAAAACTAAATGGGTGCACACCGTTATATATACAAACAATAGAGCTAAGAAATGGGGGTCATTCTAGATAAAAGTGGTACAATACAGACTATAAATGAGTATACATGAATAATGGAAGCTCTTAGCGCACATACGTGTCGGGCCCACCAACCAGGCGTCAAGGTGACTTCCGCAGATGGGTCCCTATCACTAAAGATACTGCCTCACTTTGGACTTACTTAAGCCTACAATATTCAGGGCAGTGTAGGAACCAGCTACAAACGTACTCTGAGCAGAGTACGTATGTAGCTGGTTCCTAAACTGCCCTGAATATTGTAGGCTTAAAGGGAACCTGTCACCAGTTTTATGGTGTCCTAACTAAGGGCAACATAAATAAGTGATGCTGAGTCACTTTCTTTAATTGACCCAGTCAATCTGCCAACATCTTGTATTGAAAAGCTCCAGCTGATAATGACGAGTCATGAATATTCATGAGCTCCTGACTCTCCCCGCCCACCTGCTGCTGAGTGACAGTTTGTTTCCATATGAATCAGCAGCAGGTGGTCAGGGGAGTGGCTATAGTTCTGAATTAAATATACGCTGGACTCAATGACATCACGCTGGACTCAAATCAGCTCATTAGCATGCGGCATCTTTGTGTGTATATTATGAGGTAACCATCTGTCACACCAGTAAGTGAATACATCTAAGGTACTTTTTAGTAGTTAATGATTGTATATAATTAGTTAGATTATAATCAAATATTCACATGACAGGTTCCCTTTAAGTAAGTCCAAAGTGAGGCAGTATCTTTAGTGATAGGGACCCATCTGCAGAAGTCACCGTGCTGCCTGGTAGGTGGGCCCGACACGTATGTGCGCTAAGAGCTTCCATTATTCATTTATACTCATTTATAGTCAGTATTGTACCACTTTTATCTAGAATGACCCCCATTTCTTAGCTCTATTCTTTGTATATATAACGGTGTGCAACCATTTTGTTTTTTGTTATTATGTTTGCTTCATGGATATGCACCTGTGATTCTGAAGATTTTAGTCTAAATTTTCTTGCAATATATAACTACATATACACTCACCTAAAGAATTATTAGGAACACCTGTTCTATTTCTCATTAATGCTATTATCTAGTCAACCAATCACATGGCAGTTGCTTCAATGCATTTAGGGGGGTGGTCCTGGTCAAGACAATCTCCTGAACTCCAAACTGAATGTCAGAATGGGAAAGAAAGGTGATTTAAGAAATTTTGAGCGTGGCATGGTTGTTGGTGCCAGACGGGCCGGTCTGAGTATTTCACAATCTGCTCAGTTACTGGGATTTTCACGCACAGCCATTTCTAGGGTTTACAAAGAATGGTGTGAAAAGGGAAAAACATCCAGTATGCGGCAGTCCTGTGGGCGAAAAATGCCTTGTGGATGCTAGAGGTCAGAGAAGAATGGGCCGACTGATTCAAGCTGATAGAAGGCAGTAGATGTGTGTGAAGCTGTTTATGGGTGGTGGTAGTAGTAGTGGCGGTAATGGTAGTGGCACTATGGAGAGTAGCAGCTGCAAAGGTGGCAGCAGCCATACCCGCAGCTACCTTTCATGCACTGTATAGTCGGTCTTCATTTCTAATGGCCACTCAGCACCGTTAATGCAACTTTAAACAAGGGCTGTTGCTGGTATGGGGTTTGACTGGTTAGGTGGGGGACAGTATGCATATTATTGCTGTACTGGCCTGCAATCTCATGTAGGTTGACAGTAAACACAGTATTTTAATCAGCTCTGGCATATCTGCTTCTCCAACCCCATCGCTCTCCTGCCCTACAGATGGAAGCCCTTCTTCTGCTTTTCCTAATCATCTAATATCGATGAGAATATATCATCATGAACATCCAGCTCCTCCTCTCTCTGCATCTTGTTGAATTATCTAGGACATGGAGACTTTGAATGATGATTTGGAAGAAGTAAAGCCAGCAAAAGACGAGGATGGTCACAATGAAGACCTGGCCTCCCTAGGGGGCGCAGGCTGAATGGTATTGGTTGGCACAGTGGCACTACAGGTGAAACTGGAAAAATTTGAATATTGTGCAAAGTTCATTTATTTCATTAATGCAACTTAAAAGGTGAAACTAACATATGAGATAGACTGATTACATGCAAAGCGAGATATTTCAAGCCTTTATTTGTTAGGCTACTTTCACACTCGCATTTTGTGCGGATCCATCATGGACGGATCCATTCAGATAATACAACCGTCTGCATCAGTACAGAACAGATCCGTTTGTATTATCTTTAACATAGCCAAGACGTCAATGGAGGACGGATCCGTTTTCTTTGGTGCCAGATTATGTCAGTTTGTCTCCGTTTCTTTAGACGGATACCAAAATGCTGCAAGCAGCGTTTTGGTGTCCGTATCCAAAGCGGAATGGAGACTGAACTGAACTGTGAAAGTAGCCTTTGGATGATTATGGCTAACAGCTTATGAAAACCCCAAAGGCACACAATCTCAGATACCCTTTGCCAGTGATGGCCAGTTCGCATTGTTCGCCCGCAAACACATGCGGGTTGCCATCTTTTCTCACAAGTCCGACGAGGCACATGTAAGCCCTTACCTGTGCCTGTGCGCGAGCCGGTCTGAAATCAAATGCGGTTAGCAGGAGCAGGCCGTTCCGGGAACAGCCGCCGAGGGCCTTCATCATGCTGTTCCTGGAACTGCCTGCTCCCGCTGACCGCATTTGATTGTGAGAAAAGAGGGCAGCCCGCATGTGTTCGCGGGCGAACAATGCGAACTGGTCATCACTGCCCTTTGCTCAGGGGATATGGATTAATTAGCTGACTAGAGTGTGACACTTGGGCCTAGAATATTGAATAGTGTTGATCGAGCACCAAAGTGCTCGGGCGCCCGAGTAGAACACCTTGGGATGCTCGGGTGCTCTACCGAGCACCAGAGCACAATGGAAGTCAATGGGAGAACCCGAGCATTAAACCCGGCACCCCCTGCTCTGAAGAGGGGAGGGTGTCTGGTCCACATGAAAAGGTCAGAAATTGATGGAAACATCACTGAAATGGTTCGGGAAAAGCATGGGGAGGATGTCTGGATGCCTCTTGGACTCCCAGGTCGCTGCTGGGAACGATGTTGTCTGAGTAGTGCGCCACTTTTACAGACTGACAATAATACGCACAAAATCAAAGATAAAATCGATTTTAGAGGAATAATTGTTAGGAAACATTCTTTCCTGTATATTTACTTGTATATAAAGTGCAAGTGCTGCCAAAAATTACAAGGAAGAGGCACTCCGATACAACCTGTATATCACATAAAGGAGGGCCTTATTCACATTGTGGTACAATTGTTCTGGTACTGGGACTCCTACACTCATAAAGCCTATGCACTAAGTGAAAGGGCTGCCAAAATTTACAAGGAACCGGCACTCCAATACACCCTTTATTACACATGAAGGAGGGCATCATACACACCCTTGAAAAATTATGATTGATGGCCTGCTGGTGACCCTCAAAAACATTAGGAGCAAGGGCGTGCTGGTGACCCTCTAAAGCATTAGGGGCGAGGGTCTGCTGCTGAGCTGACCATCTAAAACATTAGGGGTGAGGGGATTTTAATGGCAGGCGAACCTGAAAAACATTCAGGTCATATTTGCAGCCAAATACTTACAAAAAGTGCACAAATAGTCCCACAACATGGACAGTGACATACCAGAGGGGGATCAATGGCAAAAATTCCCATAAAAAAATATGTATTTTAAACAGGGGCGATTTTTATGCGTCTTAAAGGGAAACTCTCAAAAATTTGCCCTGCTGGAGCCTAGAAGAAATTTTATTTTAGGCCACGGGAGTACAGGCCCCAAAAAATAGGCATTCCCCTGACAGAAAAGAACAAGCGATTCTGTTGCTGGAGGTACATTAGGAGGTCACTGGATAACAATTTTACTGTAGGCCAGTACAGGCCCCAAAAATTATGCATTCACCTGACAGAAAAGAACAACTGATTATGTGGCAGAAAAAAAGGTGTAAGGTACTATGTCACTAATGGTGCTCTGGCTGCAACTGACCAGTTTGGTGATCTCATCAAATGGCCGCAGAAGTCTGCATGCATCGCGCATGAGCAGCCACTGGTGTGGTGAAAAAAAACAAGCTCCCCAGAACCTGTCCTGCTGCAGATTTCATACAGATAGTCGTTAATGGCACGTTGCTGCTGGAGCAGCCTATCAAGCATATACAAGGTGGAGTTCCAGTGCGTCGGGCTGTCACAAATAAGACATCTGACGGGCAGGTGGTGTCGCCGCTGAACATCAGCAAGGCGAGCCAAGGGCATGTAAGATCTTCTAAAATGGCCAGAGATTTTCCTGGCCTGCCGCAAGACGTCCTGGACCCCGGGGTATTTGGCAACGAATTGCTGCATGACTAAGTTTAGGACGTGTGCCATGCACGGCACGTGTGTCATTTTGCCCTGTTTCAGCATGATCAGCAGATTGGCACAGTTGTCGCACACCACTTTACCAATTGTCAAATTGAGCGTGATTAGCCACTGACCGGCCTGTGACCGAACAGCTGAAAGAAGTGCAGGACCAATGTGGCTCTTGGCTTCCAGGCACAACAGCCGCAGCACAGCATGGCAACGTCTCACCTGGCACATCGAATAGTTTCTGAGGAACTTGGCGGGTGCAGCGGAAGAGGCAGTAGCAGTGGAAAAGGAGGAGTCAGCCGAGGAGGAGACGGATGATGGAGGAGGAGGAGGAGAAGAAAAGGCAGGCCTGCATGCAATCCGTGGTTGTAACACAAAATCCACACGGGAGCCATGGGCTACATGCTTGATGGCCATCAGAAAGTTCACCCAGTGGGCAGTAAAAGTTATGTGCAAACTTCCCTGCCCGTGTTTGCTAGACCACGTGTCTGTGGTCAGATGTATATTGGCACCGACACTGTGTGCCAGAGATATATTCACTTGCCGCTGAACGTGGTCATATACAGTCAGGTCCATAAATATTGAAATGTTAAAGGATCATGTTGATCCATTGGATACGGTTCCTTTGTATCGATTACTATTAAACGACTCCCCTGGAGACCATTTAATCTCCAAATGTTACAAAATATTAAACGACTCAGACACAACCCCGCCCCATCTTGAAAGCTGGAATAAGGAACGAGACAAACAGTTTAATGAAACACAAACAGAGTTCTTGTTAAGCAAGACACTTACCTTCTCTCAATCCTACAAATATCAAGAGATGCAATATAAACTAGTTACACGTTGGTATAGAATTCCTACTTTGCTTCATAGGATCAATCCAGATATTTCAAACCTATGCTGGAGGTGTAGTAGTGGAATAGGAGACTATACGCACATTTGGTATACTTGTCCAAAGATTGTTCCCTTTTGGGAAAGGTTTAATGATATCATTAATGATGTTTTCAAGTCTAAGGTTAAAATCTCGGCAGAATTAGTCTTGTTTTGCCTATTTGATGTAAGTCAGATACCTATCAGAACCGATTTGTGTTTACACCTCCTTAACGCGGCCAAAATATTGGTGCCTAAGTATTGGCCTCAACAGGATCCTCCAATGATAAGAGACTGGATATCGGAAGTATTAAAGTTACGTGATTTTGAAAAGCTGAAATGGACCCTGGCGCAAAATCTCTCGAAATACAATGATATTTGGGACGCATGGAACATTTACTTGACCCCGGAAAAATATGCATATTTGTATTCAAGTCCGAATATATGATTCCGTTAAACTGATTACTGATAATAACCCTTTGCTTTAAGACAGCTACTCATATTAATCAGCCAAATGACTGGTATTCCTTATATGTTCTTCCTTGTTTTTGTTGTTTGTTCCGTTTATACTCCCCTCACCCCCCCCCCCCCCCCACTACCCTTAGTCTATGTCTTTCTTTTTATTTTTATTTTCGATTCCTAATGTTTATTTCTTGTCAAAATTTTGCAACCAACATATCTTGTTTTCAAATGGTGTTTTATGCTTTGAAGTGAATTAACTCCAAACATGCACTATATTTCTTTGTTTTATAACGAAATTTCCTTGATAATAAGATGAAGAGAAAACACTTAATTGTTATAAAAATTATAATAGCCTTTTGTTTGCTACTAAAAATAAAAAATTTACATAAATATTGAAATGAAACGAACGAATGTGCTTTAACTGCAGACTGTCAGCTTTAATTTGAGGGTATTTACATCCAAATCAGGTGAACGGTGTAGGAATTACAAAAGTTTGCATATGTGCCTCCCACTTGTTAGGGGACCAAAAGTAATGGGACAGAATAATAATCATAAATCAAACTTTCACTTTTTAATACTTGGTTGCAAATCCTTTGCAGTCAATTACAGCCTGAAGTCTGGAACGCATAGACATCACCAGACGCTGGGTTTCATCCCTGGTGATGCTCTGCCAGGCCTCTCCTGCAAATGTCTTCAGTTCCTGCTTGTTTTTGGGGCATTTTCCCTTCAGATTTGTCTTCAGCAAGTGAAATGCATGCTCAATCGGATTCAGGTCAGGTGATTGACTTGGCCATTGCATAACATTCCACTTCTTTCCCTTAAAAAACTCTTTGGTTGCTTTTGCAGTATGCTTTGGGTCATTGTCCATCTGCACTGTGAAGCGCCGTCCAATGGGTTCTGAAGCATTTGGCTGAATATGGGCAGATAATATTTCCCGAAACACTTCAGAATTCATCCTGCTGCTTTTGTCAGCAGTCACATCATCAATAAATACAAGAGAACCAGTTCCATTGGCAGCCATACATGCCCACACAATGACACTACCACCACCATGCTTCACTGATGAGGTGGTATGCTTAGGATCATGAGCAGTTCCTTTCCTTCTCCATACTCTTCTCTTCCCATCGCTCTGGTACAAGTTGATCTTGGTCTCATCTGTCCATAGGATGTTGTTCCAGAACTGTGAAGGCTTTTTTTAGATGTCGTTTGGCAAACTCTAATCTGGCCTTCCTGTTTTTGAGGCTCACCAATGGTTTACATCTTGTGGTGAACCCTCTGTATTTACTCTAGTGAAGTCTTCTCTTGATTGTTGACTTTGACACACATACACCTACCTCCTGGAGAGTGTTCTTGTTCTGGCCAACTGTTGTGAATGGTGTTTTCTTCAAAAGGGAAATAATTCTTCGCTCATCCACCACAGTTGTTTTCCGTGGTCTTCCGGGTCTTTTTGTGTTGCTGAGCCCATCAGTGCTTTCCTTCTTTTTAAGAATGTTCCAAACAGTTGTTTTGGCCACTACTAATGTTTTTGCTATCTCTCTGATGGGTTTGTTTTGTTTTTTCAGCCTAATGATGGCTTGCTTCACTGATAGTGACAGCTCTTTGGATCTCATCTTGAGAGTTGACAGCAACAGATTTCAAATGCAAATAGCACTCTGGACCTTTTATCTGCTCATTGTAATTGGGATAATGAGGGAATAACACACACCTGGCCATGGAACAGCTGAGAAGCCAATTGTCCCATTACTTTTGGTCCCTTAACAAGTGGGAGGCACATATGCAAACTGTTGTAATTCCTACACCGTTCACCTGATTTGGATGTAAATACCCTCAAATTAAAGCTGACAGTCTGCAGTTAAAGCACATCTTCTTTGTTTCATTTAAATCCATTGTGGTGGTGTATAGAGCCAAAAATGTTAGAATTGTGTTGATGTCCCAATATTTATGGACCTGACTGTAGCTCTGGGATGCCCTTCTGGGAGAAATATTTCCTTCCAGGGACTTTCCATTGCAGTGTGCCAATGGCCCTATTAGCTAGCGTTTGGTGTCCCTAACAGTCTGTCCCTACACCACAAAGCAACCTCTCTCTACACTGGCAAAACACAGAATGTAAAATGGCTGCCATATCGGGTTCTGTTTTAGGGTGGGCGTGTGTCCATGTGCTGAAACGTCTCAATTGGTTGTCCTGTCCCATCTGATGGATCTGTCATGGGTCAAAATTCGGCGCAATGCAAAAGAATATGGCTCATGCGAACATCGCCATATGTTTGCATGTTCCAAGAATCACGTACGCGCAAAGTTCGCTGCGAAACGACCGCCGGGCGAACCACAAGGCCATCTCTAGTTACAATCTCATAAAGACCTTGCTGTGTAGAAAATGTTGGGTAACTGGCTGATCAGGGTAACTGGCTGATAGATATTTCGGACCCTATAAACTGCAATAATCAGCTTTCTACACGTTGGGAAAATAAAAGGTAATTTCCAGTAACTCTTCTATAATATAGAAATAGAGAGGAGCGAATTTCTCAAAAATTCGATTCGGCCTGTTCGCCAAATTTTCTGGAAAAATTTGCTTTGATCCGAATTCATTTGCGACAAATTGTATAAAAAGACTGCTATTTCCAGGCTGCATAGAGCCTTTATATTTGTGTAGAACACTGTGCCTTGCAGTACCACACATAGGGAGTCTGCTGTGGTAGTGAAATAATATTATTAGTCAGTATGACATACAGATGACATGCGTCGCTTTTAGAATCACTGCACACTTCACTTATTTGGGCAGTTACGGGGCCAAAACCGACCAAATAACTCAAGTATTAACTCAGCCTTACAGGTCGATGTTAGGGTAAAGAGGAAGTGCACTCCTTTTACACCCTCGTCAGCTGATTCCACATAGATGTCTATATCTTTTTCTCTAGAAATATGACAATAAATGGTTTTAACTCAAATATCACCAAATGTAAACGACATGTAATTTTCTCTTTCTCTATGGAAATATGACAAGAAACGCTTTTAGCGCAAATACCACCAATTGTGAACAACGTCTATTTTTCTCATATTGTACTGAACTGGCAATAAATGTTTTTTAGAGCAAATAACACCAAATGTGAACAGCGTCTATTTTTCTCGTACTGTGCTATAATAGGGCACTAAACGCTTTCAACACATATAGCTGCAGAAGTGAACAGAGTATATATTTCTCTTTTTCCACAGATATAAGCCACTAATGGCATCTCAACATAACGCTTGCAGCCCTACAACAAATTGCTGGAATGACAGAGCCGTATAATGGCTATTTGGATCCCCAAATAATCTTTCCCTGCACTTGCAAATCACATCTTTTCCCAATGATGTTTTCTGTATGACTCTCCCTAGCCCCTGCAATGTCTGTCCCTGCACTAAGATGCTGTGAAATGATTCCTCCCTATCCTTATCGTGCATTTATAAAACGCTTTGTTTTTCACAATGATGTTTTCTTTATCACTCTCCCTAGCGCATTAAACGTCTGTCCCTGCACTTAGATGATGTGAAATGATTCCTCCCTATCCTTATCATGCACTTATAATACGCTTTTTTACACTCTCCCTAGCGCCTGCATAAACGTCTGTCCCTGAACAAAGTACGATGGTGAATGGTAGAATGTAAGATGGCCGTCGAATTTATAGGGCTGTGACATCGCCGGGCTGGCTGCTGATTGGCTGCATGCATGGCATTATGGGTTATCCCGCCTTCCCAGAGTTCCTTGCCCCATGTCCTCACACGTGTAGCGCCATTTTAGCTGCCATTGTAGCCGCCATGTTAGATAAAATTTTGATTCGTTACCACAAGGTAAGAGGAGATTTGCATTAGTTCAGAATCAAATTTTTCCTGAAATTTGGAACGAATTCGACTTCGTCAGCTTTGATTCGCTCTCTGTATAGGAACTTATATGGGGCTTGATTATCAAATTTACAGGTAAGGAGGAATAAAAAGCCACTGATTTTATCAATTAATTAGCCACAATCGCTGCCTTTCTATGGGGAAGCATATCTCCTCAGCTCTATTTACAGGGTGTTCCTTAGGATAGGCAGTCAATGTCATATCGGTGGGGGGTCCGATTCTTGGCACAACCACAGATCAGCTGATTGAAAAGACGTCACTGTTTTCCAGTTACAGCTCTGCACATTTTGCAGTGGCTATGCCTGGTATTGCAGCACTTTATATCTCAGTCCTATTCAAGTGAATAGGAATTAGCTGTAATATCAGGCACAACCACTAGAAGATGTATGGAGCAATAATTGGTAATCAATGACACAACGGTCCCTTCAATCAGCTGATCATTGAGGTGGAAGGTGATGGACAACCACCAATCTGATACTGATGGCCTATCTTTACAATGTGCTGTACATGTCAAAGTGCCAGAAAACCCCTTTAACGGTGTTGGACTGGGATGCCTAGGGCCCATCAATAAAACTCATTCTGGGTGCCCACTGTACAGTGATATGCAAATATTACCTGCCCACACAGAGGCAGACAGTAACAAGACACTACAAGATGATTGATTATGGGGCTCTCTGCAACAACTTCAAAGGGTAGGTCCCAGGAAAGAGAAGATATTGGCTGGCCTGCCTCTATTCCTAGAGGCCATCTTAACCTTCCGATGCATCTATAATAATAAACTGGGCATTCTATCCAGTTTTTTATATTGATATAGGTTATTTAAGATGCTGTACTGGTGGACTGGGGCCCACCTTTCTGAGGAGCCCACCTGGGGATTCCTCTGTTCCCATGTGGGCCATTCCAAGCCTGCCCTTTAATATATAGCATAGAGCCTGAAGCTATTAACTAGTCCAACATCCACTACCACTAGGCATCTTTAGTGACTGTGACTAATGCTATCACACATTTTAATCCCTAAAACAATCGAGTCAAATAAGTAATATGAGAATATCGCCTCCAAAGCATCAGACTTGTCCATTATAATACTCAAAGATCCCTCTGAGGGTCCAGAATCTGACACAAAAATTGGTTTTAGTACATCAGAGCCCCAAAGGTCCAGCAGAAGACTTTGCAACCACTAACTTGGATGGTCTGCACTAAGTCTTCTTTGCTCTTCTGATCTAGACTAGTTTAAAAGTTCTGTGAAAGGAGAAAATCTGAAGAAACTTAGCAGTTCCTGCCGTGTGTGAAAAGGAAAGCAAAGGAAGTGTGATTGTCAAGAGCACATCTTATCCTGTCTTGCTCATCTACGTCTAGGGAGTGGGGTTGTACCTGATGGAGCTGCCTTTTTTTTATTCCCAGGTGATGTAACCTCAGAGTGAATTTTATTTGAGACTTAAAGTTTATAATACAATTTAAAAGTGGAGATACACATGTTCTGTATAGTTGGAGGTTGGTCCTCAGAATCGTTCCTTTTGATGTACTCAAGGACTCCCAGTCTGATAATAATGTCTCATCCACACGTCAGTTCGGTCACAGATTTCCATCAGTGATTGTGAGTCAAAACCAGGTGCGGCTCTAAACACAGAACAGGTGCAGATCTTTCCCTTATACCTTATGTCTGTGGAGGCTCCAATCCTGGTTTTGGCTCTCAATCACTGATGGAAATCACTGACCAAAACACTGACGTGTAAATGAGGCTTAAATGTGTATGTCATGGTTTTACAAGTGGGTGTGAACCCATTGCGTTTCAACAGATTTGACTTGAAGTGGAGTAGAAAGGATTCACTTACTCCTGCACAAGGATCTGGAATTAACGGTAGGGAATCCCCAGGTCACAAGCACAGGAGTAGTTATCAACAGACACCACAACATAGCACCAAATCAGTAGGCAGAAGTTATAGTCAGCTAGCAACAACTGGTGGAGTTTAGATGTGGTAAACAGAAGGAAGATCAGTATGGGTGGCTCAGGTGCCATTAATAGAATATTGTTGGCTACCTTAACATGATTCAGGATAGATCCAAAATAGTCCAAATGCTCATGCACTGGATACTGGGAGAAAGGCTCTAAAGAAGTCTAGGTCAGTTGGGCATTGGCTGACTAATTGGACCTTAGCAGTATTAGATGAATCTCGTCTGGTGGTTCCAAACCAACTGAATGGATCCAACTGGATGTGACTCAAAAAAGTCACGTCCGGTTGGATCCATTCAGTTGGTTTGGAACCACCAGACGAGATTCATCTAATACTGGTATTTGTCTGTTGGGATTGGAAATTGTTTTTCACTTCCCTCTAACACTTGTGCTGCCTTCCCTTAGTAGTTACCGAACGGCACGTAGATGGTGGTGCTATTTTATTTTATTATTTTTCTTTATCTACACCAGCATCTTCTCCATTCCTCTGGCGCCTTTTCCCCAGGGCTAATAACCCTGGTGGAACCACTCAACCTCATTTTTCTCTTCTCCTAATTGGACCTTAGCACATCCTGAGCCTTTAATAGCCAGGAGTCATTACATGCACAAAGGAACTGCAGAGGACCTGGTTAAAGGGTCCTGGTGGTGAGGTGGCAGAACCCCGCAGTCCAGGGCTGGTGTAAGGGAGGGATTCCCATTACGGGCATGCAGAGGGTGGCAGAAGGGACAGGAATGGACGCCCCAAGGAGAGGAGGACAAGGCAGGTGGACGTGAGCAGGACGGAGAACAGAGCATGACAGTGAGAAAACAGTTCTATATATCAACAGGTATAATATGTAAGCCTAATACAGTCATAATATTTTTAAACCCTCTGTACATGCACATTAATCCATAAATATATCTACTTTTGTGTATCAGTCATTAAAGGGGTTGTTCAGGATCAAGAAACAATGAAGTACTTGTTAAATCCCTGTCACTCCACCAAGCCCACTTCAGTATCCCCAACAGCCTTTACTTATTGTGCTGAAGCGTTGACATCACGTCAACACACATGACCACTGCATTGACTAGAAAACAGTGGTTCTTCTATTGTAATTTTCACACTGTAGCCTATTTTTTCTTGATCACAGACAACCTCTTCAAATAGTTACACAAAAGACATAGCTATAACAATTAAAGGGGTTGTGCAGGCTGTATATATTGATGATTTATTTGACTTACCCTTTATTACACTGCCTATCATCTCGGAAGTCTCGGCAGTGCAGTGTAATGACAAGTACTCGCTCCATTCACTTCAATTACAATTAATTAATTAATTAATTACACTATGCCGGTGCTGCAAGGGAGACAACACACAGTGTAATGAAGAGGAAGCAGCGCTCACATGGAGTGCAGCCTTCACTTCAAACATCTGATCGGGGGGCTGCCAGTTGCTGGACCCCACCGATCAGATATTGATTACCTATCCTGAGAATAGGTCATCAATATATACAGCCTGCGCAACCCCTTTAAGTCTACAGGGCACACTGTAATCCCACATTTTATGGCTGTTCTATGGTTGATAGTAATTGAGGCAATAATCAGTAAAACAAAAGAGGACAGTCAAGAAATGGAAATGGTCACCTGTTCCACCTGTACCATGATAATGGAAGGATCAGATGTTGTATGTTTATGTACAGTATGTTATTATGTAAAAATCTGTAAACAGGTTTTGAAGGAGATCTAAAAAAAAAAGAATCTTAATTTTATCCACTCTTGTCCATAAGTTTTGCCTGGTATTGCAGATAAGCTCCATTCACTTTGCAATACCGGAAATAACCCATGGGCCAAGGTGGTGCTCTTCCTGGGGGGAAAAACACAAAAAAAAAAGACTCTTTCACACATTGTCGTTAAAAAAAAAAAGTTGTTGATGAGTATAACATTTATTATACAGTCTTTTTTGAAATTTTTTATATCTGGGTAAGTAGGTATGCGTTGCCCAACTGCATGTTCTATATGATTTCCTAAGTGAAAAAATACTAATCCAGGCTCTGCCGGAAACAAATCAAACATGTTACATTGCAGAATTAATTTTTTAAATAAACCCTATAGGTTAATGCTTGATAGCACAAATAACAGCACATGAAGCATGAAGCACATTCTCTAGGTGAAACCTTCACGGTACTGCAATCGGAATGACCAGTGTCTGGCACAGACCCTGTTACTTGATTACCCTTCCACGCTAAAGGTTGTTTTCAATCTTCGACTGAAGTTATAATAGGACTATAATTGGAACAGGCACAACCATAAAGATAGATTCTATAAATAGTCATGTCTGGTGGATGAGGAGCAGCTTCAGGTTCGTAGGTTTCAGTGCAAGAAAAAACTTGTCATTGAAAGTTTTATTTTTGTCAGGATTTGCTTTTCCTACTTTACACACAATGTACTGGTAAGTGGATCATAAGAACACTTAATTACTTAAAGAGGTTGTACAAAAATGGAAACCCCCCGCTTTACCAGACCTGTAAAAGGAACATTACTTCTTTCTTCTCCTGGCCTGCAATGCTCCGCAGGGTTCCCTTAATGTAAACATCTTGCGGCAATGAGCTGCTCCCCTTACATCATATCAAATAGTCACATGACGGAAGGGGATCCAGCCTCGGCCACAACCAGTGATTGGTTGCAGCAATGTCAAACCGGATGTTGACATCGAGGGAGTGCAGCAGAGCATTGCAGGCCTGGAGGAGAAGGATCAGTGAGCCAGCGCCAGGAAGCAGATAAGTAATTTTTTCCCTTTATAGGACCAGTAAAGTGTGTGTATGTGTTTGTGTTTGGGGGGGGGGGTTGCCAACATCCACTCTCCACCCCATTATTGTACAACCCCTTTAAAGAGGCTTTGTCATCTCTATCTATCTTGTTTCTCCTGAATCAAATCACACAGAATTCAGATTCAGTAGACTCATACCCTCTGGAAACATTCAGCATGAATCAATTTTCTCACCTCTAATTATCAGCAAATTAAGTGATCAGGTTACATCTGTCTATATTTTTCTATGGAGAAGGGAAGAGGAGGAAGCAGCTGGAGATAAAAAGGCAGAGAGACACAGAAATGCTGCTGAAGGTTCGTGCGACATCACCCCATTGCTGAATTCATAGCTACACTCAAGTACTGCTATACAATGTCCTCCATGGTGCTGCTGATGATGCTTATATGTATGTGAGAAATAAAGATAGGTGAGCAACATCTCTTCTTCTTTATGTGTGCTGTGTATGGGAGACATCATAGCAGCTAGTCTGCACCTGCTCTGGAGCTGAGCTGAGCTCGCAATTAGAGATGGGGTCTGCCGAGGAGATAATGCCAGATACAAGTCATATAATGGGCATATACACTCACCTAAAGAATTATTAGGAACACCATACTAATACGGTGTTGGACCCCTTTTTGCCTTCAGAACTGCCTTAATTCTACGTGGCATTGATTCAACAAGGTGCTGATAGCATTCTTTAGAAATGTTGGCCCATATTGATAGGATAGCATCTTGCAGTTGATGGAGATTTGAGGGATGCACATCCAGGGCACGAAGCTCCCGTTCCACCACATCCCAAAGATGCTCTATTGGGTTGAGATCTGGTGACTGTGGGGGCCATTTTAGTACAGTGAACTCATTGTCATGTTCAAGAAACCAATTTGAAATGATTCGAGCTTTGTGACATGGTGCATTATCCTGCTGGAAGTAGCTATCAGAGGATGGGTACATGGTGGTCATGAAGGGATGGACATGGTCAGAAACAATGCTCAGGTAGCCCGTGGCATTTAAAGGATGCCCAATTGGCACTAAGGGGCCTAAAGTGTGCCCAGAAAACATCCCCCACACCATTACACCACCACCACCAGCCTGCACAGTGGTAACAAGGCATGATGGATACATGTTCTCATTCTGTTTACGCCAAATTCGGACTGTACCATTTGAATGTCTCAACAGAAATTGAGACTCATCAGACCAGGCAACATTTTTCCAGTCTTCAACAGTCCAATTTTGGTGAGCTCGTGCAAATTGTAGCCTCTTTTTCCTATTTGTAGTGGAGATGAGTGGTACCCGTTGGGGTCTTCTGCTGTTGTAGCCCATCCGCCTCAAGGTTGTGCGTGTTGTGGCTTCACAAATGCTTTGCTGCACACATCGGTTGTAACGAGTGGTTATTTCAGTCAACATTGCTCTTCTATCAGCTTGAATCAGTCGGCCCATTCTCCTCTGACCTCTAGCATCCACAAGGCATTTTTGGCCACAGGACTGCCGCATACTGGATGTTTTTCCCTTTTCACACCATTCTTTGTAAACCCTAGAAATGGTTGTGCGTGAAAATCCCAGTAACTGAGCAGATTGTGAAATACTCAGACCGGCCCGTTTGGCACCAACAACCATGCCACGCTCAACATTGCTTAAATCACCTTTCTTTCCCATTCTGACATTCAGTTTGGAGTTCAGGAGATTGTCTTGACCAGGACCACCCCCCTAAATGCATTGAAGCAACTGCCATGTGATTGGTTGACTAGATAATTGCATTAATGAGAAATAGAACAGGTGTTCCTAATAATTCTTTAGGTGAGTGTATAGTGTAACTCCTCATGCACACACATGACTGCTTTTCTGAAAAGTTGTCTGAAATAACAGGTGCGCTTTATACAGTAAATTGACTCCCCCACCCCCATAAAAACAGAACTTTCGGAGGGGGAGTTTTATTCTATCTATGCAAAAAAAAAAAAAAATTAAACAATTAATTTGTCACAAGTGCATTAAATCAGCTATATCCCGGCCTGCAGGGAGAGTATATCTTGGTGTACATCACTGTGCATTGCAGCAACATTCATAGCTAGTCCTTTCAGTATGACAGGCAGGTCCCATACAGTACATGGATGTGTGCATCATCGTGCAGGCCAGCAACATTTCTAGCTAAACCAAAAGAAAAGCATACAGAGGTCCTTAGTAAAAGGGAAAAAAACAACACTGTGTGCCTGTGTCCACTGCGCACTGCCATGGTCTGTTGGGGTCAATCTGCCCGGTCATATTCATCGTCCTATAGCTCCTCATGCTCCTCCTGTTCCTCTTCTGTTGCTTGGGCAGATAAAACACCTAATTCTGTATACAGTTCCTGGGCATTAATATCCTTCTCCTAGTCCTCATCCTCCTCTGCCAGTTCAGCCCCCACAGAGCTCAGGTGGCATTAATCAGCATCTGCTCCAGGACGTGAAGGAATGGAATGAGATCATTAATCCCATAGTCCTGGCGACAAATAAAGTGGCCTCCTCAAAGGGCCTGAGCAAATGGCATGTGTCCCACATGAGCTGCCACTGGCTAATGTCTAAGTTATACAAGGGAGCAATTCTGTCCACCTGCATCATCAAGAAATCATTCACGGCCTTCCTCTGCTCATACAGTCGGTCTAAAATGTGGAGGGTGGAGTTCCAATGTGTGGAAAGTCACATATGAGGTGATATTGGGGAACACCATTCTGCCTTTGCTGCTCAAGGAGGGTGTGTTTTGCAAAGTAAATGGCTGAAGTGCATGCACAGTTTTCTAGACATTTTCAAGACATCTTGCAGTTGGGTGGAAGACTTCAGGAAGTGGGTTACAACTAGATTGAAGACATGCGCCATGGGTGGGTCATACCTCCTTGACGCAGCGCTGAGAGAATGTTCTTCCCGTTAGAGGTGACCGTGGTTCAGATCTTCACTTGACGAGGAGACAGCCAGGATTTGATTTCTTGGTGAAGCACTCAGAACAGTTCCTCTCCAGTCTGACTCAGGCTGGCCATGTGCAGAACAGTGTGACACCACCGTGCTCTGCATTAGTGGTATGCTGGAGGACCACTCAGAACAGTTTCTACAGTGGAGGCTGAGGACAAGGTTGAGGGTAAGGAGGCTGAGGATGACATTGGGTCCAGATCTCACACTGCTGTCACCCTGCTGGCTCACAGCCACGCTTGCACCCTGCTGGCTCAGCTGCACACTGCCTCCCTGCCCCTGTCTCACGGGCAAGCTGCCAACCTAACCCCCTGATGATGATGAAGCCCCCTCTTCACCTGGCTCTAACGTGCGATCAGCTACATCATCCACTACTATCTGCTTGTCACTTATGTCACCCTCACCAGTCTCATGGCAGTGTCCCTGGCCACTGGTAACACCTGCTCCCATGCAACTGTCCTCATTGTTTTCTGTTAAACAAGATGGACACCCAAATAATAGTAAAATTAGACAGCTTATTAACCCCAATTTGAGAATCAACCCCTAATAGAATTGCTTATCTATTAAAAATGGAGGGCACTGTGCCCTACACAGGGTTTTATGAAAACTGTGCTGTCTCCTATGGATCCCTTCAGCTTCCGATTACTATCCCTACAGTCTCCCTATGTTCCCCCTACAGTGTATAAAAACTCTCCCTATGATCTTCCTACACTGTTCCTGCTGTCTCCCTATCCAATATTCAACAATTAAAAGCTTTTAGCAACACTGTCCCTAGCGCATGTCATGTCTCTCCCTATGCTCAGCTCACAGTGACAATGGCAGAGACCACGTGGGATAAGGCTTTTAAAAGGCTGTGACATCACAGGAGCTGGCTAGCTGCTGATTGGCTGTCTGCACAGCATTATTGATGATCTAGCATTTCCGGGCTTCTTACTTTCACTTTGTAACGCGTGTAGTCGCCATTTTAGGAAAAAAACTATTAGTTACCACGAAGCGCGAGAAAATTCGGACAGAATTTCACTATGGATTCTTCGATTTGCTCAACACTAATCCTGCGCATCAGTTATGCACATTTGGCGTCCGTTTGAGCCATTTCTCTCTGATGTCTGTTATTTTAGACAGAAAAAAAAGTCCTGTATGCAGAATAAAATAACGGATCTCCGACGGAAGTGGCACAAAAGGATTCCAAATGTAACTGTAACTGATGCGCAGGATCCATTTTTTTTTATAGGATCTGTTTTTCTCTTTATTTTTGTGTCCTTCTGAAATAATGGTCATGTGGACTCAACCTAAGAAACATTTGAAACATTATTAAATGTAATAATCTGCAAGAAGAAAAAATATTTTACATTTACCTTTTTTTGATAGTACAGTGCCGCCTATGAATGTACAATATTTTGTTGCTCTCTTTAATGTACAGTAAATGCCATCAGACCAAATGTAGGGCACTTGTCCCAGCACTTTGGAGAGATCATTGGTTCAGAAATGCAGTTTTCATAATCGGTTTGCCTTTCATTATATTAGACAGTAACCGAACAAGTCAGAAATTAGCTGTAATGAAAGTAAATGCCTGGCTGTTCTTACAACTGGTCCATGTGTCATAGTGAATAGAACTCAAACTGCAACTGCAATAGTGACATCTGCAGATGAGAAGAAGGCATTGCAAGCCCAAACCCTACCTTGAGTATAAGACTTAGAACTGACCATGCATAAGATTTACAGATATCAGTTCAAGGTAGGTTGAATCCCTTCAGCCTTCTTTTTCACTTTTTTCTTTTTACATCATAGTTAGTGATGAGCGAAGTTATCAAAAATTCTATTCGGCTGCTTTGAGGAATTTCCCAATGAAATTCGATTTGTGACGCATTACTTTATCACAAAGCGCATTCCTTTGTATGTAGGCGGCACAATGATGGGGAACGGCGATTAAGCTGCCCCCCGTCATTGAACCCCTCAGATGCCGCATTCATCGCTGATTGTGGCATTTGATGCTACAATTGTGGGCTTTCAGGGGTTAAGCTGGTAAAAAAAAAAACATACTCACCTTATCCATTTGCTCGTGGAGAGGCCATCGCGGGCGTCTTAATTGAAGACATCGCATTCCCAGCCAGTGCGCTGGCATGGTGACATCACACGTCACCCCACGCAAGATTTTGAGTAGTATCTTCAATCAAGATGGCCTCTCTGCAAGCAAATGGATGAGATATGTATATTTTTTTTTTGCCATTTCAGGAAAAATAGATTAGTTTCCACGAAGCACAAGGAAATTCCACTTTGCGGCAAATCAAATTTTTCCTGAAATTCTGATCAAAGTCAATTTGCTCAGCACTAATCATAATATTCTAAAAGCCATAGCGTGGTTTTTTTCCATTGATGTAGCTGTATAAGGCTCATGCACACGAATGTATTTTCTTTCCGCTTCCGTTCTGTTTTTTTTTTGCGTACCATATGCGGAACCATTCACTACAATGGGGCTGTAGAAAATACAAAGTTACTCCGTGTGCATTCCATTTCCGTTTGTCCGCATGGCCGTTCTGCAAAAAAGCAGTGCCTGTCCTATTATTGTCCGCAAATCACGGTCCGAGGCCCCATTCAAGTCAATGGGTCGGCAAAAAATACGGAACGCACACGGAACACACCCGTATATCTCCGTATTTCATCAGTATTTTGGGGATCCATACTGTAGAAATGCTGTGCCCAGCCCATATTGCTCATGTGTTTGGTGATTAATAAGTTACTGTTTCTGTATACGATCCGCAAAAAACGGATCAAATACGGAAACCATAAGGATATGTTTTGTGCAATACCGGAACGGAAGAGGGCTAAAATCAGACAAAAAAAAACTCAGATACGGAACAACGGATCAGTGAAAAACGGACCGCAAAACAGCAACGGTCGTGTGCATGAGCCCTAAGGGTGTGGGTTTTGCAGGATGAGTTGTATTTTCCATTGGGAGTACTTACAAAGTAATGATTTATTAAAGGGGTTGTCCACTTTCGGATTATTGTTGACCAATATGTTTGTGAGATGATCCGACACTTACTAATATAGCCTTTGTCAAAATTTTGCACCATTTTCTATATTTCATAAGGTATGCTCCATTGGTTTACAATATATTTTGTGTCCTGTCCATAACCTCTACCCGAATGCCCCACATAAATCTATATTAGTGGTTGGGTATTCAAAAATGGCGCCCACTGGCGAACAGCATGGTGCCATAGCTGATGGGTGCCTGCGGTTTTAAACAGCAGCCGCCCTGGACTAATGTATAACTATATGACTAATGTATAACAATAACGTCAATTGCATAAATTGAACCCCTCAGATACCGAGTGCTGGCTCTCCCTGGCGAGGATTGAAGGAGCCAGATGTAGTGTGCGGCAGCCTCTACTCAGGAATGGTACGAGGCTGCTGCATGTTAGTCTCTATAGAGCTCTGCCTGCGGCAGGGCTCTATAGGAACTTAGTGTTAGGCCTCATGCACACGACCATTGTTTTATTCCGTGTCCGTTGTTCCGTTTTTCAGGATTTTCTGCGGACCCATTGACTTTCAATGGGTCCGTTGAAAACTCGGCTAATGCACCGTTTGTCATCCGCGTCCGTGATCCGTGGTTCCAGTCCGTCAAAAAAATATAACCTGTCCTATTTTTTTCACGGAAAACGGTTCACGGACCCATTCAAGTCAATGGGACCGTGAAAAAAAGTGGAGGCACACAAGATTGTCATCCGCGTCCGCATCAGTTTTTTTCCTATCACTTGCATGGCAAACTTGACTTAGACTTTTATTTACTTTCCTTCATGTCTGGTGATCCTCCAAAAATAAAAGAAGACACACGGAAACAAAAACGGAAACGGATCACGGAACAACGGAACCCCATTTTGCAGAACGGAACACAACAACGGTCGTGTGCATGAGGCTAATGCATTGGAGTTTATGAGAAAAGCAATAATAAACCACAGGAAAAACTATACATATGTGGTATCGTTACAGGTAACAGGTCAGTTTTACTGTCTAGAAAACTGTGTAAAAAAAAACAAAAAAAAAACATATAACTATGGCAGAATGGTCTTTTTTTTTATAATTCCACCCCATTTAATTTTTTTTCCTGCTTCCCACCACATTGTATGCAATTGTAAATGGTGCCATTAGAAAGGGCATCTTGTCCTGCAAAAAAAAAAAAAAAGTCCTCATACCGATATGTGAATGAAAAAAATAAAAAACCTATGGTTTTGGGAAGGCTGGCCTTTATAAAACCAAAATGATAAAAAAAAACTGAAAATGTCTACTGATGGAGGGTCATGTGACCAGGCAAATCACCTTCATGGGATATCTCCTCTATTCAAACACACTTTGTATGGAGGAGACATCACAAGGAGCTGATTGGCCTGGTGACATGAAGCTCCATCAGAAGCCATTTAAGGTCAGGGCCTTCCGTTTGGATGCACAGTTGAAGCACTGTACTATTGTACATAACAGCTAGCGCATGCGCAGTTTGTTCCCTGAGGCTGATACCAGCACAGGGAAGGAACTCCATGCCGGCACTGACATGCAGCGTACTCGCACATGCTCGAGATAACGTCGCTTCAACTGTGGGACGTCGGGAGAGCAAGGAGGGGATTTGCAGGATGCGGAGCGGTGCTGGGCTCCTGAAATGTCAGTAACATCCCCTTAGGCTCCTTTCTAGCCTCATTTGCATATATAAAATAGTTTTTCTGATTAAATAAAAGCACTTACAGCAATGGGAAATGTATACTGCGGACGTGCTAGTGGCGATCTAGAGGCACATGTACACAGCTCTATAGGCTAAAACTAGCTGATAGAATCTCTTTAAAGAGGACCTGTCAGCAGGAACAACCCTACTGTGCATGCGCTAAAGTGGTGTTGCATGGCGCCGGAGCGAGGATGCTGGTGTCTGACCCTCTCAGTCAAGGGAAGCCGAGAAACTGAGGTGCACCGAAGCCCTGATCTGCATACAGAATACTGGCTCGTTCACACGACCGTGTGAAGCACGTGCCCATGCTGTGGACCGCACGTTGCGGTCCGCAATCCACAGGCACTGACAGTGGCCAAGCCGCATGGGGATCGTGGACCCATTCACTTGAATGGGTCCGCGATCCCTCTGTTCCGCAAAAACGATAGAGCATGTTCTATCTTTTTGCTGTGTGGAGGCACAGAATGGAACCCCAGTAGTGTTTCGTTCCATGCTTCCGTTCCGCCTCTCCGGATTCGCGGACCCATTGAAGTGAATGGGTCCGCATCTGTGATGCAGAATGCACACGGAACGGTGCCCGCGTATTGCAGATCCGCAAATGCGGTCCGCAATACGGCAACGGGCAGCACACGTTCGTGTGAACGAGCCCTACATCTCAGTTTTCTCTGGAATGGCCCAATGCATAGAAATCTGAGTCTCACTCCCTTCTGGGATTCGCGTCCCCACCTATCCCTTGGTTGAACTTGATGGACTTATGTCTTTTTTTCAACCGTATTAACTATGTAACCATACTGTTTTAATCAGCAGGATCAACCTGTATTGGTTTAATCAGCAGGATCAACCCAACAAGGCAGTATCCCTGGTTTAGTAGGGTTAGTCCTTTCTAACTGTAGGGCGATCGGCAGCCTGTTCTTTGAACTGATAAAACGTAATAAGCTGCAGTGATTAAGCGAAGTTATGGATCAGGGAGTGGCGGAACGATATTTTCCCATCCACTTGTATCGAGGAATTTCACTAGAAATGAAATGATGAAATGCTACAGATCCCAAGGTTACTGACATCACAGCCGCTTATAAATAACGTGCAGTGCTTCCTATTTTAGTTACTGGTAGATAAACAAGCCTTGCATCTAGTAGTGTAGTGTGACACGGGCAGTAATTCCATGACCTCACGGAACGTGACATTTCACTCCCAGCACACGGGGTTCATTCTCACTGGGCAGCTCATGATCCTGTCTCTTGCCATTTTTTTCCATCTTCTTGACTCAGCTGTTGCAGGGGACGCATGTGGTCATATTGGATTTCAAATTTATGCAAAGGAAGTTCCCATCTGCATAAAAAGTTTCCTTGGGCATAAGCAGAGGCTCTTATTTATATCTAGACTTCAAGCCTTGACCTTATTCTTCTAACATCTTTAACAACTGGCAGGTTAACGTCTTAAGACATGCGGCAGACCAAGCTATAGCGCCCTCACATGGTATGTTAAATAAAAAACTTTCTTAAGGCTACACTCACACGAACGTGGTGTTTTGCGGATCCGCAAAACACGGACACCGTCCCATGCTGCGGCTGTCATAGAAAATGCCTATTCTTGTCCGCAATTGCGGACAAGAATAGGACATGTTATATTTTTTTTTTTGTGGGGCCGCAGCATGGGGAAACGGATACGAACAGCACACTGTGTGCTGTCCGCATCATTTGGTCATGTGAGTGTAGCCTTAAGGGAATGTGTCATCTGAAAATTATCTGTTGTTTAAATCTCGTTTTTATGTTTAACATATTTTTTACGTTTTTTTGATGATGTCATTTGTAATTTTTCATGTCAATATGTATACTTAAACAGAAAACAGAAAATCCCGCAGTTTTCACACTGGCCACTAGACCTAATAATAGGTATCACTTCTTGGTCTGTACAGATCACATTACCGCAGTTATCTACTTATCTGTGATTCTAATCCTGCCTGTAATGATATCACCTCTGTGTACAGATAAGACAGGATCCACCATTCATAATAGGCGATTGTCAGAGCTTATCTATTCTTCCTTTGTACAATGAGCTCTGCACAGGTCATAGGGCATGTCTAGAAAACTCTCCTATAGAAGTCAATGAGGTCCCCTCCCGACCATTGTGCCTACGGATCATGGGGCTGCCGTAAAGCAATTTTCTTAATGCTTTCTAAATGCTGTTAAAAACAACTAAGACAAGATGGCCGCCCCCATAATCATGTTCAGGAAATAAAGAATCTGCAATCAGAAAATAAAAGCAGATTAGAAAAAAGCATATGTGTCGCTATCTGGTTTTAACTAGCAGATTACATCTTTGGCGACTCATTTTCTTTAAAGGGAATCTGTCAGCTCATACCATTATATATAAGGAGAGAGCTGCAGCAGAAAGGAAACACTCCTTGAGTTGCAGCAGAAAGGAAACACTCCTTGAGTTGCAGCAGAAAGGAAACACTCCTTGAGTTGCAACAGAAAGGAAACACTCCTTGAGTTGCAGCAGAAAGGAAACACTCCTTGAGTTGCAGCAGAAAGGATACTCTCCTTGAGCTACCAGCTTGACAGAAATCTAGCAGAGCAATTAGAGCATGAATGGGAGATCTCTGGACCCATGTGAGGTACAGGGCTGGTTCTAGCTTTGTTTGAAAGAGATTGTCATGCACTATATTATGTCTGATTTAATATTTTTTTTATATTAATCATGGTATAATCCCTTAAATACAAGATCAGTAGGGGTCCATCACACAGCACCCACATGGAGCAGCTGTTTTCAGCATGCTGGAAATTAAACAGTGGAGATAACCAGAAGCAGAAGGTTACATCCACTGTGTAATGGCCGTGTCGGGGGACTGATACTCAGTTCCTATTAAAGTGGACTGAGTCAGCTTGTGAACACTAAGTATCAACCTGGCAAATGAGGTTCAAAGTGGTTAAGTGTAATGATCAGTGATGGTCAGTTCGCAGTGTTCGCCAGCGAACACATGCGGGCTGCCATCTTTAGTAAGGTAGACTCACCCGTCCGGCGATGCACAGGTAAGCCCTTACCTGTGCCTGTGCCGGGAGCCGGTCTGAAATCAACTGCCTGCTCCCGGTGACTGCATTTGATTTCAGACCGGCTCCCGACACAGGCACAGGTAAGGGCTTACCTGTGCATCGCCAGACGGGTGTGTCTACCTTACTAAAGATGGTAGCCTGCATGTGTTCGCTGGCGAACACTGCGATCTGACCATCACTGGTAATGACAATGTCAATCAGCTGCTTCTAAGACCAGCAAAATACTGTCATATATTACAAGAGCCAGTGGCGTAGGGATCGCCATAGCAATGGCTATGGGGCCCTACGCCACTGGGGGCCCGCCGCCGACTGAGGAAAAAAAAAAAAGTGGCGAGTGGGCCGGGCGTGGCGCTGTGATAGGGGGCGGTCGGACTCGGAGCCAGCGGAGGTAGAGAGGCAGTCTGGCCGGCGGTTCGCCGGAAGTGGAGGAGGCGGGGTCGCAGACTAGGAGCGGCACGTACTAGGAAGCTGCAAGTTGAGCTGCTGGAGTGTCGGTGGCTGGCTGGCTGGCTCGGCGGGCGGCGCATGCGCAGTATGGGGTACAGTTCGGTTGGTTCAACTTCAAGTGGCTGAGGTGAGTGCTGGCTGGGGAGTGGGACTGAGCCTGACTGAGTCTCCGACCGAAGCGGCAGGCGGCAGCGGCAGTCAGTGGAGAGATGTGGAGACTTGAGTACTGTAACTGGAGTCACTCTGGAGACTAGTGTAGTGAACAAGTGGAGGAGACTGGAGTTATTTCATCTGTGTGTGTAAGCTACCGCCGGATCTCAGCATCTTCCCTATTCACACATATACCTGCTCAAGCCTGGCAGGCGCAACTGCGCCCGCATTATTTAATAGTGTGGTGTGGTAATGGTTAATGGCATTGGCGAAGACACAGCCACCTAATCCTATCTGAGGGGTCTGTGACAAGTACAGTGCTTAAGCTATTTTCAGCAGGTCCCATAGAGATGAATGGAGCAACAGTGCATGTGCCTGACCTATCACTCCATTCATTTAGGGGGGCTTTGTGGGGTACAGGTCCACTGATCTCATGATCAGTGGGAAGCCCAGTGTAAGAACCCCCACCGATCTAATAATAATAATTATTCTCTATATCCCCTATTCTGTGGATAGAGGATGACTTGAAATAATCGGAATAACCCTTTAACTTATAGAAACATATAAATGGCCAGTAAAAACATTATGGTGAAAGGTTATCCTATGTAAAATCCCCTCAAAAGACAAATCGCCGGAACCAGATGGCATACACCCCCATATCCTAAGACAATTAAGTAATGTCATAGCCAGACCCTTATTTCTGACATTTAAGGACTCTATACTGACAGGAAGTGATCCACAGGATTGGTGCATAGCAAATATGGTGCCAATATTCAAAAAGGTTTCGAAAACAAAGCCCAGAAACTATAGGCCGTCAAGTTTAACATCTGTAGTGGGTAAACTGTTTGAAGGTTTTCTAAGAGATGCTATCTTGGAGTACCTCAATGAAAATAAGCTAATAACGCCATATCAGCATGGCTTCATGAGGGATCGGTCATGTCAAACTAATTTAATCAGTTTCTATGAGGAGGTAAGTTCTAGACTTGACCGTGGAGAATGAATGTATGTTGTATATCTGGAATTCTTCAAAGCATTTGACACTGCACCACATAAAAGGTTTGTATATAAAATAAGAATGCTTGGACTGGGAGAAAATGTCTGTATGTGGGTAAGTAACTGGCTCAGTGATAGAAAACAGAGGGGGATTATTAGTGTTGAGCGCAAATATTCGAATCGCAAATTTTAATCGCAAATATCGCCATTTTGAGAATTTGCAAATATTTAGAATATAGTGTTATATATTCGTATTTGCGATTAGTGTTGAATATTCTAATCGCGAATTTATTGCAAATATATTACATTGCCGATTTTCGGAATCAAGTAGACAATGACTGGAGATCACGAATTCTCGAATTTGCGAATTTATGATGAATATTTGCGAAATATCGCGAATTCGAATATTGCCTATGCCGCTCATCACTAGTGATTATTAACGGTACACACTCAGATTGGGTCACTTTCACTAGTGGGTACCAAAGGGGTCAGTATTGGCCCCTATTCTCGTCAACATATTTATTAATGATCTTGTAGAAGGCTTGCACAGTAAAATAAATTTTTTTGCAGATGACACTAAACTGTGTAAAGTAATTAACACAGAAGAGGACAGTATACTGCTACAGAGGGATCTGGATAGATTGGATGCTTGGGCAGAGAAGTGGCAGATGAGGTTTAACTGACAAATGTAAGGTTATACACATGCGAAGGAATAATGCAAGTCACCAGTACATACTAACACTGACATGGAAAAGGACCTAGGAATTTTAGTGAACAGTAAACTAAGCAGTAAAAACCAGTGTCAGGCAGCTGCTGCCAAGCCAATAAGATAATGGGTTGCATCAAAGATGCCCGTGATGAGACATAGTCCTGCCACTTTACAAATCACTGGTCAGACCACACATGGAGTACTGTGTACAGTTCTGGGCTCCTGTGAACAAGGCAGACATAGCAGAGCTGGAGGTGGAGATGGTTCAGAAAGTAAAGTAATAACTGGAATGGGTGGACTACAGTACCCTGAAAGAATATCAAAATTAGGATTATTCACTTTAGAAAAAAGACGACTGAGGGCAAGATCTATAAACTATGTTTAAATATATCAGGGGTCAGTACAGAGATCTCTCCCATCATCTATTTATCCCCAGGACTGTGACGAGGGGACATCCTCTGCGTCTGGAGGAAAGAAGGTTTCTACACAAACATAGAAGAGGATTCTTTACGGTAAGAGCAGTAAGACTATGGAACTCTCTGCCTGAGGAGGTGGTGAAGGTGAATTCACTAAAAGAGTTCAAGCTGGGCCTGAATGTATTTCTGGAGTGTAATAATATTACAGCCTATAGTTACTAGAGAGGGAGATCCAGGGAGTTATTCTGATTGCCTGATTGGAGTCGAGAAGGATGGATGTCTATTTTCAGCATTATGAACTATGTTACTATGTAACTCTACTAACTTTGTAAATATGAGGGTCCATCATTGTCCAACGAAAAATATTCTACATTTCTTAAACAGCCCCTGGATCTGAAAATCTTGCATGCAATTAAAAATGTAATATAGCCACTGAGTTAGTGAATAAACTAGATTTGTCTAGGGCCACCTGCTGGACCCACATGCTCAATTCCACCTTTAACTTCCACCAGCCATATCTTCTGTTAAAAGATGTGACAGTAACAGGAAGAGAGTTGCAGCAAAAAGGACACCCCTCCTTAGCTGTGATAGAGAGAGAGAGCTTCAGCAGAAAGGACACCCCCCCCCCCCTCCCCTGAGCTGTAGGCTGAAAAATCTCTACCAGAGCAATTGGAGCAATGAATGGAGTGATCTCTGGATCCATGTGAGGTCCAGGTCTGGTTCTAGATATGTTAGAAAGAGATTTTCATGTACTATATGATATTCTTTTTTCTACATTAATTATTGGGTAACCCCTTAAAGTTAGGCACACAAGCTAATAAAGTCCTTTTTGTGTCCCCATTATGGCTAAAAATTTCAGCTCTATTATGTTGACAGTTCATATTAGACTCCTGGTCCGGCTGGGATTTTTGGCTGTAATATGTTCATCTGAAACCAATTGCCCTTTAATTATATTTAGTCTCATGAAAAAGTATAGAAATTTAATTGGGCAAATTTGTCAATGCAATTCCTCCAGAAAAGAATTGTGTTCAGACTCAAGCCATTCTAAAAAAATAATAATAATTAAAAAAAAATAATGAATTGTCTAAAAAGAAAGGGATGTGGCTTTATAGCTGCCTGCAGAAAATACCACAACTTAGACAAAACGGGGTAATTTCATAGAAAGCTATGGCAGCCCAGGACCAGCACCACCCTCAAACTATTCTTCACACTGGATTGAAATATACAGTACAGACCAAAAGTTTGGACACACCTTCTCATTCAAAGAGTTTTCTCTATTTTCATGACTATGAAGGCATCAAAACTATGAATTAACACATGTGGAATTATATACATAACAAACAAGTGTGAAACAACTGAAAATATGTCATATTCTAGGTTCTTCAAAGTAGCCACCTTTTGCTTTGATTACTGCTTTGCACACTCTTGGCATTCTCTTGATGAGCTTCAAGAGGTAGTCCCCTGAAATGGTCTTCCAACAGTCTTGAAGGAGTTCCCAGAGATGCTTAGCACTTGTTGGCCCTTTTGCCTTCACTCTGCGGTCCAGCTCACCCCAAACCATCTCGATTGGGTTCAGGTCCGGTGACTGTGGAGGCCAGGTCATCTGGCGCAGCCAGTGGCGTACATAAAGGAGTAAGGGCCCCATAGCAAGGGTCGAACCAGGCCCCCCACACAAAACAGAAGGGTTTCTGCCTAAACCCATTTCAATAACCCTTGGGCCATTTTTCCACTGCCTCATTTGCTAAAAGTTGTTCCTTTAGCGGGTAGAGTCCTGACTAAGTTTTCACCTCCAGTAGAAGAGGAGATAATCCCAACTAAGACGGGGCCCCCTCTTGCCCTGGGCCCTATAGCAGTCGCATGGTCTGCCGCTATGGTAGTTACGCCCCTGGGCGCAGCACCCCATCACTCTCCTTCATGGTCAAATAGCCCTTACTTTCAAAGTTTTCCCAATTTTTCGGCTGACTGACTGACCTTCATTTCTTAAAGTAATGTCGGCCACTCGTTTTTCTTTACTTAGCTGCTTTTTTCTTGCCATAATACAAATTCTAACAGTCTATTCAGTAGGACTATCAGCTGTGTATCCACCTGACCTCTCCTCAACGCCACTGATGGTCCCAACCCCATTTATAAGGCAAGAAATCCCACTTATTAAACCTGACAGGGCACACCTGTGAAGTGAAAACCATTTCAGGGGACTACCTCTTGAAGCTCATCAAGAGAATGCCAAGAGTGTGCAAAGCAGTAATCAAAGCAAAAGGTGGCTACTTTGAAGAACCTAGAATATGACATATTTTCAGTTGTTTCACACTTGTTTGTTATGTATATAATTCCACATGTGTTAATTCATAGTTTTGATGCCTTCAGTGTGAATCTACAATTTTCATAGTCATGAAAATAAAGAAAACTCTTTGAATGAGAAGGTTTGTCCAAACTTTTGGTCTGTACTGTAGGTGAACAATCATCCAAATAACCAGACACCAACATACAATCCGTAATGTGTCTAATACTCTGGTACTTTGCTGACTCTTTGAATTGCATGCTCTATCACTACCAGAATCAAAGGCTGACATCTAGGATTAGCACATGTCTTCACTGATCCACTGCCAGGTAGTGGGAATTGCTTGGAGTTCTGCCATGCATGCCTATGTACAGGGTGTAAAGATCTGAGCAATGTATCTTTGGAAATAAATAGAGATGAGCGAATTTCGTATTTTTAAATTCGTTCACACTTCGTTTGTTGGTAAAAGGTGAATTGGGTTATGGATTTCGTTACCACAGACCATAACGCAAATCTATGACGGAATGCATAACAGAATGCTTTTAGAGGCATTCCGTTATTCATACGGTCATAATAGAAGTCTATGGGCTGCAAAACGGTTCTGTCCCGTTTCTGTTATGCAGGGGAGGACTTGCGTTATGGTCCGTGGTAACAAAATCCATAACGCAATTCACCTTTAACCAAAAAACGAAGTGTGAACGAATTTCATAAGTGGAAATTCACTCATCTCTAGAAAAAATATATCTATGGCTGTAAAAACATGTGAGTAAAGATTAGAGATGGCCCGAACTATCCGACGGCGAACAGTTCCCGGCGAACATAGCTTGTTCGCGTTCGCCTCTGCCGGGCGAACACATGCGATGTTCGGTCCGCCCCCTATACATCATCATTGAGCAAACTTTGACCCTGTACCTCACAGTCAGCAGACACATTCCAGCCAATCAGCAGCATACCCTCCCTCCCAGACCCTCCCACCTCCTGCACAGCATCCATTTTAGATTCATTCTGAAGCTGCAGTCTTAGTGAGAGGAGGGAGACTGTAACTGCTGCTGATTTAATTGGGAAATCGATAGCTAGGCTAGTGAATTCAGTGTCCACTCCAGTCCTGAAAGACTCATCTGATCTCTGCTGTAAGGACAGCGTCCTGACAGCACCCCAAAAAGCCCTTTTTAGGGCTGCAACATTAGTCTGCTTTTTTTTTTTCCTTTATATACATATTGCAGTTGCCTGGCCTGCCTGTGTGTGAGGAGCTGCAGGCCCACAGACTGTAGTGTGCCCACTGCCAGTGCTCACCCCTGTCATTCCGTGTGGCACAGGACTTTGCTTAAAAAAAGGCACTTAATTTTTACACTTTAATCTAAGGTTAGTTGCCTGCCAGTGTGTGTCAGGCTGACTTCCACTGACTGTAGTGTGCCCACTGCCAGTGCCCACCACTCATACCGGCTGGCACAGGACTTTGCATAAAAAAGGCATTTAATTTTTACACTTTAGTGTAATTTCAGCTGCTTGCCTGCTGCTAGTGTGTGTCAGGCCGACTTCAACTGACTGTAGTGTGCCCACTGCCAGTGCCCACCCCTGTCATCCCGTGTGGCACAGGACTTTGCTTAAAAAAAAGGCACTTCATTTTTACACTTTAATCTAAGGTTAGTTGCCTGCCAGTGTGTGTCAGGCCGACTTCAACTGACTGTAGTGTGCCCACTGCCAGTGCCCACCCCTGTCATCCCGAGTGGCACAGGACTTTGCTTAAAAAATAGGCACTTAATTTTTACACTTTAATCTAAGGTTAGTTGCCTGCCAGTGTGTGTCAGGCTGACTTCCACTGACTGTAGTGTGCCCACTGCCAGTGCCCACCACTCATACCGGCTGGCACAGGACTTTGCTTAAAAAAGGCATTTAATTTTTACACTTTAATGTAATTTCAGCTGCTTGCCTGCTGCTAGTGTGTGTCAGGCCGACTTCAACTGACTGTAGTGTGCCCACTGCCAGTGCCCACCCCTGTCATACCGAGTGGCACAGGACTTTGCTTAAAAAATAGGCACTTAATTTTTACACTTTAATCTAAGGTTAGTTGCCTGCCAGTGTGTGTCAGGCTGACTTCCACTGACTGTAGTGTGCCCACTGCCAGTGCCCACCACTCATACCGGCTGGCACAGGACTTTGCTTAAAAAAGGCATTTAATTTTTACACTTTAATGTAATTTCAGCTGCTTGCCTGCTGCTAGTGTGTGTCAGGCCGACTTCAACTGACTGTAGTGTGCCCACTGCCAGTGCCCACCCCTGTCATACCGAGTGGCACAGGACTTTGCTTAAAAAATAGGCACTTAATTTTTACACTTTAATCTAAGGTTAGTTGCCTGCCAGTGTGTGTCAGGCTGACTTCCACTGACTGTAGTGTGCCCACTGCCAGTGCCCACCACTCATACCGGCTGGCACAGGACTTTGCTTAAAAAAGGCATTTAATTTTTACACTTTAATGTAATTTCAGCTGCTTGCCTGCTGCTAGTGTGTGTCAGGCCGACTTCAACTGACTGTAGTGTGCCCACTGCCAGTGCCCACCCCTGTCATACCGAGTGGCACAGGACTTTGCTTAAAAAATAGGCACTTAATTTTTACACTTTAATCTAAGGTTAGTTGCCTGCCAGTGTGTGTCAGGCTGACTTCCACTGACTGTAGTGTGCCCACTGCCAGTGCCCACCACTCATACCGGCTGGCACAGGACTTTGCATAAAAAAGGCATTTAATTTTTACACTTTAGTGTAATTTCAGCTGCTTGCCTGCTGCTAGTGTGTGTCAGGCCGACTTCAACTGACTGTAGTGTGCCCACTGCCAGTGCCAACCACTGATACCGGGTGGCACAGTAGCTTGCCGATAAATAAGGCATTTAATTTTTAGACAGTAGTCTAAATTCAGTTGCTTGCCTGCTGCCAGTGTGTGTCAGGCCCGCTTCCACTGACTGTAGTGTGCCCACTGCCAGTGCCAACCACTGATACCGGGTGGCACAGTAGCTTGCCGATAAATAAGGCATTTAATTTTTAGACAGTAGTCTAAATTCAGTTGCTTGCCTGCTGCCAGTGTGTGTCAGGCCCTCTTCCACTGACTGTAGTGTGCCCACTGCCAGTGCCAACCACTGATACCGGGTGGCACAGTAGCTTGCCGATAAATAAGGCATTTAATTTTTACACTTTAGTGTAATTTCAGTTGCTTGCCTGCTGCCAGTGTGTGTCAGGCCCGCTTCCACTGACTGTAGTGTGCCCACTGCCAGTGCCAACCACTGATACCGGGTGGCACAGTAGCTTGCCGATAAATAAGGCATTTAATTTTTAGACAGTAGTCTAAATTCAGTTGCTTGCCTGCTGCCAGTCAGTGTGTCAGGCCCTCTTCCACTGACTGTAGTGTGCCCACTGCCAGTGCCAACCACTCATACCGGGTGGCACAGTAGCTTGCCGATAAATAAGGCATTTAATTTTTACACTTTAGTGTAATTTCAGTTGCTTGCCTGCTGCCAGTGTGTGTCAGGCCCGCTTCTACTGACTGTAGTGTGCCCACTGCCAGTGCCAACCACTGATACCGGGTGGCACAGTAGCTTGCCGATAAATAAGGCATTTAATTTTTACACTTTAGTGTAATTTCAGTTGCTTGCCTGCTGCCAGTGTGTGTCAGGCCCGCTTCCACTGACTGTAGTGTGCCCACTGCCAGTGCCAACCACTGATACCGGGTGGCACAGTAGCTTGCCGATAAATAAGGCATTTAATTTTTAGACAGTAGTCTAAATTCAGTTGCTTGCCTGCTGCCAGTCAGTGTGTCAGGCCCTCTTCCACTGACTGTAGTGTGCCCACTGCCAGTGCCAACCACTCATACCGGGTGGCACAGTAGCTTGCCGATAAATAAGGCATTTAATTTTTACACTTTAGTGTAATTTCAGTTGCTTGCCTGCTGCCAGTGTGTGTCAGGCCCGCTTCTACTGACTGTAGTGTGCCCACTGCCAGTGCCAACCACTCATACCGGGTGGCACAGTAGCTTGCCGATAAATAAGGCATTTAATTTTTACACTTTAGTGTAATTTCAGTTGCTTGCCTGCTGCCAGTGTGTGTCAGGCCCGCTTCTACTGACTGTAGTGTGCCCACTGCCAGTGCCAACCACTGATACCGGGTGGCACAGTAGCTTGCCGATAAATAAGGCATTTAATTTTTAGACAGTAGTCTAAATTCAGTTGCTTGCCTGCTGCCAGTGTGTGTCAGGCCCGCTTCCACTGACTGTAGTGTGCCCACTGCCAGTGCCAACCACTGATACCGGGTGGCACAGTAGCTTGTCGATAAATAAGGCATTTAATTTTTACACTTTAGTGTAATTTCAGTTGCTTGCCTGCTGCCAGTGTGTGTCAGGCCCGCTTCCACTGACTGTAGTGTGCCCACTGCCAGTGCCAACCACTGATACCGGGTGGCACAGTAGCTTGCCGATAAATAAGGCATTTAATTTTTAGACAGTAGTCTAAATTCAGTTGCTTGCCTGCTGCCAGTGTGTGTCAGGCCCTCTTCCACTGACTGTAGTGTGCCCACTGCCAGTGCCAACCATTCATACCGGGTGGCACAGTAGCTTGCCGATAAATAAGGCATTTAATTTTTACACTTTAGTGTAATTTCAGTTGCTTGCCTGCTGCCAGTGTGTGTCAGGCCCTCTTCCACTGACTGTAGTGTGCCCACTGCCAGTGCCAACCACTGATACCGGGTGGCACAGTAGCTTGCCGATAAATAAGGCATTTAATTTTTAGACAGTAGTCTAAATTCAGTTGCTTGCCTGCTGCCAGTGTGTGTCAGGCCCACTTCCACAGACTGTAGTGTGCCCACTGCCAGTGCCAACCACTCATACCGGGTGGCACAGTACCTAGCACGCGTAGTACCACTTATCTAAAAAAAAAATGACAGGCAGAGGCAGGCCACCCCGCAGGGGCCGTCGTGGTCGTGGTGCTGTGATTTCCACTGTCCCTGGAATAATGCCCAGTTTTCAGAGGCCACGTACCCTGAACCCGAAAAATTCAGAGGACGTAGTTGACTGGCTTAGACAGGACCCCCAATCTTCAACAGCTTCCGCTAAGAACCTTGACGCACCATCCTCCTCCAACTCAGCTTCGGTCACCTGCTCTCAAGTTACCACGCACCCGCCCGTCGCCACTACCACCACAGCCACCACAGCCGCTTCACTTGATCCGTCAGAGGAGTTATTTACACATCAGTTGGATGCAATTAGTGATGCGCAACCATTATTGCCAGATGATGTAGATTACGGGGATATGTCTCAGTCAGGCAGGATTACACACATGGACGTACAGTGTGATGATGATGATGTTGTACCCGCTGCTGCTTCCTTTGCTGAGGTGTCAGATACAAGTGAAGCGGTTGATGATGACGATGTGTCCACGGATGCCACGTGGGTGCCTGCTCGAAGAGAAGAAGAGGGGGAAAGTTCTGAAGGGGAGACAGAGAGAATGAGGAGACGAGTTGGAAGCAGGGGGAGGTCGTCGCAAGGAGTTAGTGGCACAGTCAGACAGCATGTATCGGCACCTGGGGTCAGCCAGACAGCACGCCAGTCAACGCATGCTGTTGCCACCACTAGAATGCCGTCATTGCAAAGCTCAGCAGTGTGGCATTTTTTTTGTGTGTCTGCCTCTGATAAAAGCAATGCCATTTGCAACCTGTGCCAAAAGAAACTGAGTCGTGGGAAGTCCAACACCCACCTTGGTACAACTGCTTTGCGAAGGCACATGATCTCACATCACAAACGCCTATGGGATCAACACATGAGTACAAGCAGCACACAAACTCAAAGCCACCATGCTCCTCCTGGTCCTGCATCTTCAGCCACGTCAACCACTGCTGTCCTCCCTGCCCCCTCTCAACCACCCGCCACTCCATCTCTCACCTTCAGCAGTTCCTGCTCATCTGCCCACAGTCAGGTGTCTGTCAAGGACATGTTTGAGCATAAGAAGCCAATGTCACAAAGTCACCCCCTTGCCCGGCGACTGACAGCTGGCTTGACGGAACTCTTAGCCCGCCAGCTTTTACCATACCAGCTGGTAGAGTCTGAGGCCTTCAAAAAATTTGTCGCTATTGGGACACCACAGTGGAAGGTACCCGGACGAAATTTTTTTTCAAAAAAGGCAATCCCAAACCTCTACCATGTCATTGAAAAGGAAGTCATGGCATCTCTGGCATACAGTGTTGGGGCAAGGGTCCATCTGACCACTGATACCTGGTCTGCAAAGCACGGTCAGGGCAGGTATATCACGTATACTGCGCATTGGGTCAACCTGCTGACGGCTGACAAGCATGGAATGCGTGGCTCTGCAGCGGAGTTGGTGACACCACCACGACTTGCAGGCAGACCTACTGCCACCTCCTCTACTCCTACTCCATCCTCTTTAATTTCCTCCTCGGCTGAGTCCTCTTCTGCTGCGGCGTCTGGCTGCACATCAACTGATTCCCCCCAGCTCCCCAGGGGCTATTCCACATCCCGGATACGACAGTGTAACGCTATCTTGGGGTTGACTTGCCTGAAAGCAGAGAGCCACACAGGACCAGCACTCCTGTCCGCCCTGAACGCACAGGTGGATCAGTGGCTGACCCCGCACCAACTGGAGATCGGCAAAGTGGTGTGTGACAATGGAAGCAATCTGTTGGCGGCATTAAATTTGGGCAAGTTGTCACATGTGCCGTGCATGGCACATGTGTTGAATCTCATCGTACAACGTTTTGTGTCTCAGTACCCAGGCTTACAGGACGTCCTCAAGCAGGCCAGGAAGGTGTGTGGCCATTTCAGTCGTTCCTACACGGCCATGGCGCACTTTTCCGATATTCAGCGGCGAAACAACATGCCAGTGAGGCGCTTGATATGCGACAGCCCGACACGTTGGAATTCAACACTCCTAATGTTCGACCGCCTGCTCCAACAAGAAAAAGCCGTCAACGAGTATTTGTATGACCGGGGTGCTAGGACAGCCTCTGCGGAGCTGGGAATCTTTTTGCCACGTTACTGGACACTCATGCGCAATGCCTGTAGGCTTATGCGTCCTTTTGAGGAGGTGACAAACCTAGTCAGTCGCACCGAAGCCACCATCAGCGACCTCATCCCATTTGTTTTCTTCCTGGAGCGTGCCCTGCGAAGAGTTCTGGATCAGGCTGTAGATGAGCGTGAAGAGGAAGAGGAAGAGTTGTGGTCACCATCACCACCAGAAACAGCCTTGTCATCATCGCTTGCCGGACCTGCAGCAACGCTGGAAGAGGAGTATGAGGAAGAGGAGTCAGAGGAGGAATGTGGCGGCTTTGAGGAGGAGGAAGACCAACCACAGCAGGCACCCCAGGGTGCTCGTTGTTGTCACCTATCTGGGACCCATGGTGTTGTACGTGGCTGGGGGGAAGAACAGACCGTCAATGACATCAGTGAGGACGAGGAACGGGAAATGAGAAGCTCTGCATCCAACCTTGTTCAAATGGGGTCTTTCATGCTGTCATGTCTGTTGAGGGACCCACGTATAAAAAGGATAAAGGAGAACGATCTGTACTGGGTGACCACGCTACTAGACCCCCGGTATAAGCAGAAAGTGGCAGAAATGTTACAAAATTACCGAAAGTCGGAAAGGATGCAGCAGTTCAAAACCAAACTAAAAAATATGCTTTACACAGCTTATAAGGGAGATGTCACAGCACAACGGGAATCTAACAGGGGAAGAGGTGAGTGTAATCCTCCTCCTACCACGGCGGCAAGGACTGGACGATTTACAGATGTGTTGTTGATGGAGGACATGCGGAGCTTTTTCAGTCCTACTCATCGCCACAGCCCTTCGGGATCCAGCCTTAGAGAACGACTCGACCGACAGGTAGCAGACTACCTCGCCTTAACAGCAGATATCGACACTCTGAGGAGCAATGAACCCCTTCACTACTGGGTGTGCAGGCTTGACCTGTGGCCTGAGCTATCCCAGTTTGCGATAGAACTTCTGGCCTGCCCTGCTTCAAGTGTCCTGTCAGAAAGGAGCTTCAGTGCAGCAGGAGGCATTGTCACTGACAAGAGAAGTCGCCTCGGTCAAAAAAGTGTTGATTACCTCACCTTCATAAAGATGAATGAGGCATGGATCCCGAAGGGACTGACAGTGGGGGATACGTTTGACTAACAAAAGGCCTGATTACATGCCTTGGCCTCAAAATGGTCCCCACGCTGCTGTATTTAATGTCTGCATACCGGATGACTTTCGTGAATTCTCCACCACCAACTAGGGTTCAAGCCGTAATGTTTTAGTCACTTTTCTGCCTGGAAAACATAAATTTTTCCAGCCGCTGCTACAATAGCGTCTGCAACAGTGCCATTATTTTTCAGGCATGTGTACATGCCTAATTTTTCTGTCCTATGGTGCAGCACTGTGGCTGCAAAAACAAACCAAAAAAAAAAGGCACATACAAGTGTCAATTCCCCTTCGTGATCGTTACCTTGTTGTGGTGAAGGGGCTTGCGTATCACAATGAAGCAATCATCATCACCTCTATAAAAGTGTGTTGGCAATGTTGCCACACCCCAGATGATAAGGCCGTTGCTTCATTATGGTCAGACCAAAAGCGATCGGGTGGCCACGCTACTAGACCCCCGGTATAAGCAGAAAGTGGCAGAAATGTTACCAAATTACCAAAAGTCGGAAAGGATGCAGCAGTTCAAAACCAAACTAAAAAATATGCTTTACACAGCTTATAAGGGGGATGTCAATGGGGGATTCGACAATGGTTAATCAATTCGACCGGATAGGGTCCGTAACAGGGATTAAACTGATAGCAATAGTACTAGTTAAGACACCACTCATATAGGGTGTCACAGCACATTGCTCTGTGCACGCGCAGTGCCCCAATTTGGGAGTAAGAGGACCGACCAAGCTGCTTTTTCCATCTCCCGGTTCCTGAAATCAATTCAGTTTAGTGTATGAGAGTTTGGTCTGTCACTGTGAAGGCAGTCGAAGGTACCCGGCCTAAATTTTTTTTCATAAAAGGCAATTCCTGATATGGGACGTAACAGGGATTAAACTGATGAGAATAATACTACAGAAAATACCACTCATATCGGTGGAGGGAGCCAGCGTTTTTTTAACCATCTCCCCGTTCAAAAAATCTATTTAATAAATGGCCCCCAGATTGGGGATGTTAGAGGGATTAAACTGATGAGAATAGTACTACAGAAAATACCACTCATATCGGGTGTGACAGTAAATTGCACGGCGCAGATGCAGTCACCGTGGTTTAAAACAGAGTGGAGGGAGCCAGCGTTTTTTTAACCATCTCCCCGTTCGAAAAATCTATTCAATAAATGGCACCCAGATTGGGGACGTTAGAGGGATTAAACTGATGAGAATAGTACTACAGAAAATACCACTCATATCGGGTGTGACAGTAAATTGCACGGCGCAGACGCAGTCACCGTGGTTTAAAACAGAGTGGAGGGAGCCAGGTTTTTTTTAACCATCTCCCCGTTCGAAAAATCTATTCAATAAATGGCACCCAGATTGGGGACGTTAGAGGGATTAAACTGATGAGAATAGTACTACAGAAAATACCACTCATATCGGGTGTGACAGTAAATTGCACGGCGCAGACGCAGTCACCGTGGATTAAAACAGAGTGGAGGGAGCCAGCGTTTTTTTAACCATCTCCCCGTCCGAAAAATCTGTTTAATAAATGGCCCCCAGATTGGGGAGTCGGGGACGTTAGAGGGATTAAACTGATGAGAATAGTACTACAGAAAATACCACTCATATCGGGTGTGACAGTAAATTGCACGGCGCAGACGCAGTCACCGTGGATAAAAACAAAGGGGAGGGAGCCAGCGTTTTTTTAACCATCTCCCCGTTCGAAAAATCAATTCAATTGACCTTTCGGGGACCCTTGGTGTTGTACGTGGCTGGGTGGAGGAAGAAACCTTCAATGACATCACCGGGACGTGGCTAGCTTGGTATCCAACCTTGTGCAAATGGGGAGTTTGCGGTTGTGCAAATGAACTGTTTGCGGTGCATTAAAAGGGGAGTTTGGTCTGTCAATGTCTGTGATGCGGGCGTAACCCTTACACTACCTGATCGATACAACATCATACCTGATCGTATACACACACTGGATGTTTTAAAGCACGTTATTCCAAACAATTTAGGAATGTTAGTTGATTTATGCCCTTTATGGATTAAAACCCGACTCTGCGTCCACTACGTAATTTTCCATGGGAGTTTTGCCATAGATCCCCCTCCGGCATGCCACAGTCCAGGTGTTAGACCCCTTGAAACAACTTTCTCATCACTATTGTGGCCAGAAAGAGTCCCTGTGGGTTTTAAAATTCGCCTGTCTATTGAAGTCTATGGCGGTTCGCCCGGTTCGCCAGTTCGCGAACATTTGCGGAAGTTCGCGTTCGCTGTTCGCGAACTGAAAATTTTATGTTCGCGACATCACTAGTAAAGATCAGAGCAGAGCTCAACTGGTACATGGTCCTGGAAGAAAATACTGCTAAATACAGAAATGCAATATATAGTAATAATAATTATATGGGGTCATACACCCTGTGCTGTAAATTACAAGAATATTTAGTTTATTAAACTTCAAGGTAACGTCGATTATTCTTAATAATTTAGGAGTTACAGTACTCTTTACAATACACCCCAGCTGTTTGGTGGACACATAATGTAGTAGATGTTACATGCAGTCCTATGTAACACCACAGATAAAACAGTGATAAACCTCTGAGTACACATAATGTAGTAGATGTCACCTGTAGTCCTATGTAATACCAAAGATAAAACAGTGATAAACCTCTGAGTACACATAATATATTAGATGTGCGACAGACCGGCCCAGACGGCAAGGGGGTCCTTGTTAAAGGTATATGTTTGTCGTGACGCCAGTTGCTTTGCAGCAACAAGGGCACAGGATCCCCTTTAGTAGATGTGTTGATGGTACCCAGTGTAGGAATGCTAGAGTGGTGAAAGGGTGGCTTATAGTGTTCCTTTAGATCTGGCTGTGCATGTGTCACGGTGCTCCTACCTGGATACTCTGGAACCCCAGGCATTGTTGTCCATTCCATAAAAAGGGATAGTTGAACAGCAGCTTTACTTGAATAAACTTTCATCAGGAAACAATCTTCCAACTCTATCTTGGTTACCAGCAGGTTTTGGCATAAGTTCTGGCAGGCAAACAGACTCAGCTCTGCGACATCTGTAGCTCTCAGGCTCCGCTGTGCTAACAGGATTAAATAGAAACTTTTCCTTTCTGCCGAACTTTCCTTTCTGTAGTCTTTCTCTGTCTTTATCTTCATCCAGCGAACTTTACTCCTGGATTGCAGCTTTGGCCTCCATGTTAAGCAGAGCTTAGGGGTGCTCTGCTGGCTTGCACTCAGCCTTCCCCTTACGGGGGTAAGCTAGACTCACTTTGGCAGGGCTCGTCCAGCAAGGACGAGGGCCTGCTTCCTCCCCCAAGCGGGGGGTACTCCAGACAACCTCTCCCCTATAGGGGTAGGCTAGACTGCCCTTCACTAACTAAAACCCCTCCCTCTCTAGAGAGGGCTAGAATGGAAAAAAAGTTCCATTCCTGGCAAACTAACTCTGCTATTGATGCCGCCATCTGCTGGTGAACCAGGCACATTACATGTTAACAGTCACAAAGTGAGAAATAAGAATACACAATGTGCAGGACCTGGAATAAATACACATGATGACATTAAATAAACCATAGGAGATAGTGGAGAGGTGTAAAAGGTGGTAATGCACCTCTGGGGCTTTTACAGATGTCACATGCAGTCCTATGTAACACCACACATAAAACAGTGATAAACCTCTGAGTACAGATAATGTAGTAGATGTTACCTGCAGTACTAAGTAACACTACAAATAACACAGAGATAACCCCCTGAGTACAGATAATGTAATAGATGTTACCTGCAGTCCTATGTAAGATGACAGATAACACAGTGATAGCTCTCTGAGTACAGATAATGTAGTAAATGTCACCTGCAATCCTATGTAATACCCCAGATAGCACAGTGATAACTATCTGAGTACAGATAATGTAGTAAATGTCACCTGCAGTCCTATGTAACACTACAGCTAACACAGTAATAACTCTCTGAGTACAGATAATGTTGTAAATAATACCTGCAGTCCTATGTAATACTACAGATTACAAAATTTGTGGTAGTCTACTATATAGGAAATCATAACAAACAAAGGTATATTGGGGTAGGATACTCTTCTGAAATCTTTTGGGTCTTTAACCCCTTCAGCCACCGTGACGTACCCATATGGTATGGAGGGCTTGTGTGGAGCTGGCTTCTACGATGAGCTTGCTCCATACGTGGTGTGTGCCAGCTGTATTATACAGCATGCACCCTGCTGCAATGATGGTGAACGACGATCACGCTGAACCCCTTCATTTAATCCTTTAGATGCCGCATTCAACAGCAATCACGACGCCTGTGAACTTAGGCAGAAGGATGTGCTTCTGCCTTGCGGTCGGAGCCCCTGCAGTAAAATCGAGAGGTCGCGACTGGTTACCATGACAGCATAGAAGCTGCTGAAGCTTCCCAGGCCTGTCATGGTAAGCTTCCAGCTAAGTTGTGCACCAGGCACTGCTCAGCAGGGAACGTGTCAAGTTATATTTTGCACTAACTAAAGAGGGTCTGTCATATTTCACTTCTGGACTCATTCTTCAAACCACCTTTTCACTGCACCGGTCCCCAGGGAGCAATGGCCTGATGGAATACACTGTGACAAAACCTCTCATCATGACCACTACCACTCCCATTCTCTGCATTGGCTTCTCAGAGGCTTGCTGCAACTGCCAGGATAACACCCTTAGGAGTAGCCCCAAGTAAAATCGGTTCGGTGGACATCCCTACTGAGTCCTAGCTCGAAAAGGAGGTGGTCGGAGGAGCAGCGTGGCAAGAAGGTGGAGGGCGAGCATCTGCTACACTTATATTATCTGTACCCAGAGATGTTCCCGCAAGTCCTATGGAACAGTGAAGGTAACACAGCAATAACTCCCTGATACAGATAATGTAGTAGATGTTCCCTGCAGTCCTATGTAACAACAAAGAAAACTGCAGGGAACATCTCTGGGTACAGATAATATACGTTGTTACCTCCAGTCTAGCTTGCCCTCCACCTTCTTACCACGCTGCTCCTCTGACCTCCTCCTCTTCCAGCTAGGACGCAGCAGTGTAGCAAGAAGGAGGAGGCGGGGGACTCCAGCATCTGTGAGCCGGCCTTCACTACTAGCTGTGCACCACACAGCTTAGGGGGACAGTGCTGTGCTCGGTGCTGTGTGCATATGGGCTTTTGGGGAGGCATTGGGCCGTACAGAGATGTCGGGCACGAAGGTGTTGACCCAAGGGCCCCTATTATAATCAGCCATTGGTACAGATTTCTCAGCAGCCATTTAAGATACAAACAAAAGAAATATAGCATTTTGATCATCATGATCAACCTTACCAGCCAATATGTTTTAATAGGGTAGATCCTGCTGACAGAGGCTCTGATCGACTGCCTTCTTGGCCCATCTTTGTTGTAGCCCTGGCTCTGTCTAACAGAGGAACAGGAGATTTGAACAGGGAATCCCTTGTTTGCCCAATCTCTCACCAGACAACCCCTCTCTGCTTTGCATTTTTTGATTTCCAGGCCAGTTTCTACACGCAAAACTCCGTCTGCCTTTCTGTCCGTTTAACAGCAGCTACAGCGATAAATGCTTCTACCCAAAGGCCTTGTGTTCCCTGACATTTGACTATGAAAATGCTGAGCTCGGATTTGACCACAGCACCAGTTAACCGTCCATTGCTTTGTTCTCCCGCCTGGGTTGTAGATACAAAGATTCTAATTTTAACTGTAAAAAATGCTAACACTGTACATTAGGCTCGCACATTATCCATGGAGGCAAACCTGCTAATGCTGGCGGAATTTTTTCTGACTTCAGATAAATTATCCTATCTCTGCTGATTTAATGCATGATTACTGAACCCATATATTTACAGATGTAAGCTCTGCTATTCCATGCTATGCTATCACAACATGCTACAGCACAGGCCAACCATCTGTGTTGTCCAGAGAGGACACAGAGGTGTTCACCAGACTCCCTCCATTGTTCTGTGCAAGATGTCATAGATTTCAGGTTTACCTTGGCCAGATGGCATGATGTGTCACACATGTTAATCTCAAACGTATCTTCTAATCAGCTGTTGTAAAAATCCAGGATTCAGAATCTGCATTTGTTGTGTGCTGTTTTCCAGGTAGCATCTGACATAGTTTGGACCATTGCCCACCAGTAAAAGCCACACTCAGAGGGTGACTGTTCTCTGTGAGCCTTTGGCTATGAAATCTTCTGCAAGTTTCTAACATAGTGTACGTTGTGTTTCAATGTCTCATGGTTTTAAGATTTTTTCTCGCTGTCCATAAATAGTTATATCGTTATGTAATTAATTTGGTTGAAAAAAAGACATAAGTCCATCAAGTTCAACCAAAAGATAGGTGGGGACGTGAAAAGGGGGATGATACCCAGATTTCTACATATGTCCTTTAGCATTCATTTTATTTCATTTTAAGAATTAATCTAAGCCCTTTTTACAACTGTCCACTGTTCCTGCTGTGACCACGTCCTGAGGAAGTCTATTCCACAGATTCATAGTTCTTACAGTAAAGAAGCTTTGACGCTTCTGGAGACAGAGCTTTTTCTTCTCCAGTCGGAGACAGTGCCCCCCTGTCTTTTGAGGGCATTTTACATGGAACAGCTTTTCACTATATTTTTTGTGTGCTGCCTATTCATATATTTGTATAGTTTAATCATGCCCCCCTTAGACGTCTCTTCTCAAGACAAAATACATTTAATTCTTTTAATCTTTCCTCAGAATTAAGACCCTCCATGCCACCCTTCAGTTTAGTTGCTCTCCTTTGTACTTTATCCAGGTCCACATTCGATTGGCCTTTAATAAAAAAAATATTAAGCCGTTCTGTCACAAAGGGTTAACTGTTTTTATCTGTGTGACTGGTACTTTCACTTTCACTCTGTGCCGGTCATCTAATAAACCTTATCTCCAAACTACTATGAGGTCATAAACACTTATTTAAGCCCCATTCTTATCAGTGCAATAAGAGCTGAGCTACAGCTGAGTGTTTGTAATGTCAGAGAGCAGGAGCCCGTCAGCTCCCCAACTGATGGAAAAGACAGAAAATCCACAGACTGCTACTAGAGCATCTCAGCTCTGTACAGAGAAAATAGTTCCATATTCTTCAAAGAAGAATGTTTAGCTAAAAATGAGTACAAAGCAATAATAATAATAAAAAAATGCCCCCAAAAGGTGTACTGTACATAGCCTTTAAGCATGACTGTAACCTGTGCACCCTTCTAGCTACATTATTGGCGAGATTCATCATGTTATGGAGCAGCCATAGGTAGCAGCATTATGGTTGTGACTCCATTTGGCCAAAACACTGGGTCACAGAGCTAACCAGTTCTTGTGCAATGCTATACCACAAACCTGTAGGGTCCAAAATTTCTCCATAATAATTGAAGGTGCTTTAAATCACCTCTAATGCTATACATGAATCCACCTCTGAACATGAGTGCTCTGTACTTGGGGCACATAGGTGTCTGCTCCTTAGCACATCGCTTCTTCCTTGGAATACTCCAGTCTGATTAAACAAGACATGATCATTTCGATAGCAAGCTCCGCTCTGCTTTTAACGTGACTATTCTGTTTCCCCGCTGTATTTCCAGAGCTATTATTTTTATACACTGTTTCTAACCACTGAAAGGTCAGAGTTATTCCTGACGCACAGAAAACAGCTGAGAGAAAAAAATGACATTTAAAAAATACCATAATGATAGTTAAACCTACTGTAAGTTTGTCTTGACCCATAACCAGAAGTTTAACACTGTCAACTTCAAATTCTTTCTATTTCCACTGTGCCACTGTGTGGTGGACATTATAGACCAGCGATGGCGAACCTATGACATGGGTACCAGAGGCAGCACTCAGAGCCCTCTCCATGGGCACCCACACCCTTGAAAAAGTCATATGCTTAGACTTTTCCGCCATTCATCAGAGCAGGGCGTACTATGAACAGCACAGGCAGTGAACTGAATGCAGGCCGGCTATTATAGCTAAGTGATAAATTACATGGAAGATATACCATATTGGATGTCGTATTCAGGTGAAATTGGCGTGTTGGCACTTTGCGATAAATTTGTGGGTTTTGGGTTACAGTTTGGGCACTCAGTCTGTAAAAGGTTTGCCATCACTGTTACAGACTATACACACTTGTTCTTCTCTATGTTTATAATTGAGACTGACAAATCTGGGGGTAGATTCAGATGCAGCATAATATTTCTTCAACTTTCCCATTCATCTAAAATGTATGTACTTGCTAATGGAATTGATTTTCGGAAGTTTCTGCAACAAATCTGCAGCAGGTTAAATCACTCATAAGGCTCAGTGAGTGGTTATTAAAGTTCCCTGCAGCCCTGGATTCGAATGCAAGAAGAACAACATCTGCACAGAGTTTGTATGTTCTCCTTGCTTTTGCATAGGTTTTCTCTAGATACTATAACTTTCTAATAGGGTTGAGCGAACCCGAACTGTAAAGTTCGGGTTCGTACCAAACTTTAGGATTTTTGGACCCCGGACCCGAACCCGAATATTTCAGTAAAAGTTCGAGTTCGGTGTTCAGCGATTTAATGCCGCTTTTTGAAAGGCTGCAGCCAATCAACAAGCGTTTAACTGTCTGACCTTAGAAGCCAGCACAGCCATGCATACTAATGGCATGGCTGTGATTGGCCAGTGCAGCATGTGACCCAGCCTCTATATAAGCTTGGGTCACGTAGCGCTGCACGTCACTCTGCTGTTACAAGTATAGGGAGAGGATGCTGCTGGACTTGTGATTTCAGGGAGAGAATCTAACTCAGCAATCTACATACAAATAGGTGTGTGGGTGCAGGGCACAATTGTTTTACTGTGCCCTGAGCCCATTGAACAAAAAAAAAAAAACTTTTATAGTTCTGTTAGTTAGGTGGGCGGTGGGGCGGCCATTTTATGCATGCTCAGTGCACCAGCACTGCATCTGAGCTTTTGGGACATTGCAAATCAACAATTTTTTGGCAATCTACAACATCTGTATTAGTCAGTGTGCAATTTAAGCTAGAAATACACCCATCATTTTCTGGGGTTTTAAAAACACACTTTTTTGTAAAAAAAAATGTATTTTCCTGATCTGCAATTGTTAAATTCAAGTTTAATATATACAGCTTTCATATTCTGTTACAAAAAAAACACTTTTTTGGCAATCTACAACATCTGGATTAGTCAGCGTGCAATTTAAGGTAGAAATACACCCATAATTTTCTGGGGTTTTAAAAACACACTTTTTTGCCAAAAAACTATATTTTCCTGATCTGCAAGTGTTAAATTAAAGTTTAATATATACAGCTTTCATATTCTGTTACCAAAAAAACACTTTTTTGGCAATCTACAACATCTGGATTAGGCTACTTTCACACTTGCGTTCAGAGCGGGTCCGTCTGGTGTCTGCACAGACGGATCCGCTCCTATAATGCAGACTTTTGATCCGTTCAGAACGGATCCGTCTGCATTATAGCTTAGAAAAAATTCTAAGTGTAAAAGTAGCTTCAGACGGATCCGTCCAGACTTTACATTGAAAGTCAATGGGGACGGATCCGTTTGAAAATTGAGCCATATTGTGTCATCTTCAAACAGATCCGTCCCCATTGACTTACATTGTAAGTCTGGACGGATCCGCTTGCCTCCGCACGGCCAGGCGGACACCCGAACGCTGCAAGCAGCATTCGGGTGTCCGCTTGCTGAGTGGAGCGGAGGCTGAACGCTGCCAGACTGATGCATTCTGAGCGGATCCGCATCCACTCAGAATGCATTAGGGCAGTACGGATGCGTTCGGGGCCGCTTGTGAGAGCCTTCAAACGGAGCTCACAAGCGGAGCCCCGAACGCTAGTGTGAAAGTAGCCTTAGTCAGTGTGCAATTTAAGGTAGAAATACACCCATCATTTTCTAGGGTTTTAAAAACACACTTTTTTTTTTGCCAAAGAACTGTATTTTCCTGATCTGCAAGTGTTAAATTCAAGTTTAATATATGCAGCTTTCATATTCTGTTACCAAAAAAAAACACTTTTTTGGCAATCTACAACATCTGAATTAGTCAGTGTGCAATTTAAGCTAGAAATACACCTATCATTTTCTGGGGTTTAAAAAACACACTTTTTTGACAAAAAACACTATTTTCAGGCCTTGCAGCATCAGCACGTGTGAAATTACAGGGTTATATACTGCTGTCAAATTCAGTTGTTAAAAAAAACACTTGTTTGGGCCCAAAAAATTTAGTTGGCAGCCTTTGATGCAGATGTCATTGTGAGATACACCCTTAATACATTTGGGTTAGATTCAAAGATTTAAAATACCGCATTTGGTGCAGCAATATTGAATTCAGGCCTACACTGGTTCAGACCATGTGAGATGCCCCCTCTACATACAGGGGTTTGATTCAGGCATTTGAAATACAGCCATTTGAAATACAGCCATTTGGTGCACAAATATTGAATTCAGGCCTATACTGGTTCAGACAGTGTGAGATACACCCTCTACATACAGGGTTTTGATTCAGGCATTTGAAATCCAGCCATTTAAAATCCAGCCATTTTGGGCAAAGAAATATTTAATTCAGGGCTACACTGGTTCAGACCGTGTGAGATACCCCCTCTACATACATGGGTTTGATTCAGGCATTTGAAATACAGCCATTTGGTGCACTAATATTGAATTCAGGCCTTCATTGGTTCAGGCCGTGTGAGATACACCCTCTACATACAGGGGTTTGAATCATGTATTTGAATTACAGCCATTTGGTGCACCAATATTGAATTCAGGCCTACACGGGTTTGTGTGCGTGAGAAACACCTTCTACATACAGGGGTTTGATTCAGGCTTTTGAAATACAGCCATTTGAAATACAGCCATTTTGGGCAAAAAAATCTTTAATTGAGGCCTCGTCTGGTTCAGGCCGTGTGAGATACACCCTTTACATACTGTTATTCTATTCTACCAGGTCGTGGTGCTGCTGGTGGAGCTCCTGTTGCAGGGAGAGGACCTGGTCGATCTGTGCCAGCTACACGCACAAGTGAAACCCCTCCCTCAGGTGCGAGTAGGCGACAAAACCTGCAGCGGTATTTGGTCGGGCCTAATGCTGCTCTACGAATAGTGAGGCCTGAACAAGTACAGGCGATAGTAGATTGGGTTGCTGACAGTGGATCCAGTTCCTTTACATTGTCTCCCACCCAGTCTCCTGCTGAAAGACCACAGTTGGCACCTGCAGCCTATGTCCATCAGTCATTCATCTCACCCCCTTGCAAATCAGCCAAGCAATCTGAACCCCAAGTCAAGCAGCAGTCTCTTCTGCTTTTTGATTACTCTGTTAGCAGGGTTTCCCAGGGCCATCCACCTAGCCCTGCCCCAGAAGTGGAAGAGATTGAGTGCACTGATGCCCAACCACTTATCTTTCAAGATGAGTACATGGGAGGACCATCGCAACACGTCTCGGATGATGACGAAACACAGGTGACAACTGCTGGGGCTTTTGAAAGTGTGCAGACCGACAAGGAAGGCAGGGGTGAAGACTGGGTGGAAGATGATGTGGAGGATGATGAGGTCCTCGACCCCAACATGGAATCAAGGTCATGCGAGTGACCTATGTAGTTCGGAGGAAGAGACGGTGGTCGCAAAGAACCACCAGCACAGCAGAAAAGGGAGCAGGGTGCAAAAGCGGAGCGGCCGTCCTCTAGACAGTACGCCTCCTACTTCCCATCGCAGCAAGGGACCGAGCACACCAAAGCCAGTTCCAAGGAGTTCCCTGGCATGGCAGTTCTTCATACAATGTGTTGACGACAAGACACGAGTGGTTTGCACGCTGTGCAATCAGAACCTGAAGCGAGGCATAAACGTTCTCAACCTGAGCACAACCTGCATGACCAGGCATTTAAGTGCAAAGCATGAGCTGCAGTGGAGTAGACACCTCAAAAACTCCTGCTTCCTTTTCTGCTGCAGTCTCGGCCTCTTCATCCACCTCTGGAGTGACAGTGCCACCTGCCACCCCGCAAACAGAGGATCTGCCAGCAACACCAACACCTGGGTCACCAAGCATCTCCACAATGTCCCATGGAAGCGTTCAGCTCTCCATCTCCCAAATGCTGTGGAGGAAGAGGAAGTACCCACCTACCCACCCGTGATCCCTAGCCCTGAATGCCAGCATTTCTAAATTACTGGCCTTTGAAATGCTGCCATTCCGTCTGGTCTCCGGAGGTGGATAGTTTTAAAGGCATTATGGCGGTGGTTGTCCCACAGTACGTCATGCACAGCCGCCACAACTTTTCAAGGCGAGCCATCCTTTCCCTGCACAACCAAGTAGGGGACAAAATCAGGTGTGCACTGTGCAACGCCATCTGTGGCAAGGTGCACCTGCCTACAGATACGTGGACCAGTAAGCACGGTCAGGGCCGTTATATCTCTATAACAGCACACTGGGTAAATGCAGTGGCGGTTGGGCATGAGGAGGATAGCAGTTTGGCGCATGTCCTTCCACCACCGAGGATTGCAGGGTGCTTCAGTTTGCCTCCTGTTGCTTCCTCCTCCTACTCTGCTTCCTCATCCTCTACCAGCTCCTCATCCGGTCAGCGTAACACCTTCACCACCAACTTCAGCACAGCCAGGGGTAAACGACAGCAGGCAGTTTTAAAACTTATCTGTTTGGGGGACAAACCCCACACCGCGCAGGAGCTGTGGACGGGCCTTGAACAACAGACCGATGAGTGGTTTGTGCCAGTCAGCCTCAAGCCCGGCCTGGCGGTGTGCGATAATGGGTGAAATCTCGTAGCAGCTCTGGGACTAGCCGGTTTGACGCACATCCCTTGCTGGCGCATGTGCTGAATTTAGTGGTGCAGAGATTCCTTAAAAATTACCCCGATATGTCAGAGCTGCTGCATAAAGTGCGGGCCGTCTGTGAGCGCTTTCGGCGTTCTCACCCTACTGCTGCTCACCTGTCAGTGCTGCAGCGTAACTTCGGCCTTCCCGCTCACCGACTCATATGCGACATGCCCACAAGGTGGAACTCCCCCTTGCATATGCTGGACAGACTGTGCGAGCAGCAGCAGGCGATCGTGGAGTTTCAGCTGCAGCATGCACGGGTGAGTCGCTCGGGGGAACAGCACCACTTTACCACCAATGACTGGGCCTCCATTTGAGACCTGTGTTCCTTGTTGCGCTGTTTCGACTACTCCACCAACATGGCTAGTGCCGATAACGCCGTTCTCAGCGTTACTATCCCCCTTCTATGCCTCCTTGAAAAAACGCTGGAGCGTGATCGTAAGATGCGTGAGTACAAGCGCACGCTGGTAGACGCGCTGCTGGTGGCATTCCCACCTGACAGCGGGGGCACAGTGGAAGCACAAGGCGAAGGCAGAGGACAAGGAAGAGGTCGCCAACGCAGCTGGGGCATCGCCAGCACTTCTGAAGGCAGGATGAGGATGGCCGAAATGTGGAAAAGCTTTGTCAGCACGCCACAACAACCAGCACCATCAGCTGATATGGAACGTCTTAGCAGGAGGCAGCATTTCACCAACATGGTGGAGCAGTATGTGTTCACACGCCTACATGTACTGAATGATGGGTCTACCCCCTTCAACTTCTGGGTCTCCAAATTGGGCACATGGCCTGAGCTTGCCCTTTATGCCTTGGAGGTGCTGGCCTGCCCTGCAGCAAGTGTATTATCTGAACGTGTGTTTAGCACGGCAGGGGGCGAAATCACAGACAAGCACAGCCGCCTGTCCACAGCCAATGTGGACAAGCTCACGTTCATTAAAATGAACCAGGCATGTATCCCTCAGGACTTGTCCGTACCTTGTCCAGAATAGACATGTATACCGGCACTAACCAGCCATTGTTATACTGTAGGGCAATTGCTCATGTTTGTATTTTGGATATTTCACACTCTTTTGGAGTGTACCCTAATTTTAAAAAATTTAATTAAAACCAAAAACCTGTGTTGGCTACCTCGTCCTCCTACACCGCCGCTTCCACCTACACCGCTACGTCCACCGCCTCCTCAAACTCCTACTCCATATGGAACTCCACCTCATGAATCAATTTATTTTATTTTATTTGTACGTGTTTTATTTTATATCATTTCACTACTTTGTCATTTACATTTTCGGGTGAAATTCACCAATTTTTGGGTGCATAGTACTACTGCTATACCTAGTAGACAGGTTAAACAAAAAGAAAATGTGAAATTCTGGTGAAATTCAAAATTTTTGGGTGTGATGTACCACTCCTATACCTAGTAGACCGAAAAAAATAAAAAATTGTCAGTTACATTTTCTGGTGAAATTCACCAATTTTTGGGTGTGATGTACCACTGCTATACCTAGTAGACAGGTTAAAAAAATATAAAAATTGTCAGTTACATATTCCGGTGAAATTCACCAATTTTTGGGTGTGATGTACCACTGCTATACCTAGTAGACAAGTTTTAAAAAATATATAATTGTCAGTTACATTTTTTAGTGAAATTCACCAATTTTTGGGTGTAATATACCCCTCCTCTACCTGGTTGACAGCTTAATAAATTTCAATAATTTTTCTGTTACATTCTTGGGTTGACATTATACAATTTTAGACGTGAATAAACACCTGCTATGCATTGGTGACAGGGAATAAAATTTAATATATTATTCAGTAATTAATGCGCGCCACATCCTTTCATTCAATGCTTAAACTTTGAAAAGTTTTCACACTTTTACGTTTTAATAATTTCTCCCATATTTCAACTCTATATTTTTTAATTTGAATAAATGAATCCTCCCTTGGATGTGGTCTCTCTCACGCTCCCTCTCTGGCCTGGAACCCTGATTCTCCGCCACCCGTGATCACCATGGTAGGCGCATAAAAGAACATCGGAAGTTGATAGAACAGGTGGGGCAGTAAGTTTGCACACGCTTCACGAACTGACTGACAGGGGTCAGTCCCTGCAACTTCTGGGTCTCCAAATTGGGCACATGGCCTGAGCTTGCCCTTTACCCCTTGGAGGTGCTGGCCTGCCCTGCAGCCAGTGTATTGTTTAAACGTGTGTTTAGCATGACTGGAGGGGGTTATCACAGATTATATTTCCCAATGTTTTGGGGTGTACCCTAATTTAAAAAAATACAAATACATTTAAAACCAAAAAGAAGTGTTGGCTACCTTTTCCTCCTCCACCGCCACTTCCACCTACACCGCCACATCCACCTCCTCCTCAACCTTCTACTCCATATAGACCTGGTCCTCCTAGAGCAAGATTATTATTTTTTATTTTTACGTATTTTATGTTATTTTAAGTCATAAGTAATTTCTCTATCCACATTTGTTTGCAAAGCACTTGCCATGCTCTTAACCACATTTTTACGAAAATTGCAGCCCTCTAGCCCTTTCCATGACATTTTTACAGCCATTTTAGTGCTCAAAAGTTCAGGTCCCCATTGACTTCAATGGGGTTCGGGGTCAAGTTTGGGTTCCGAACTCTAACTTTTTTCTGAAGTTCGGCCGAACCCGTCGAACCCGAACATCCAGGTCAACTCTACTTTCTAACACATTCCAAAAAAAAAACATACTAGTACTGTTCACTGGCTTCTTATTAAATTGACCCTAGTGAATAACACAGAATAGTGCTACAGAATATGTTAGTGGTATATAAGAAACAGCAAATAAATATGTCTTTCAGGACAAATGGATGCATTACCTTTTGTGACCAGGTTTAGACACAAAAATCTTTTTGTTTTAAAGCTATGTACACCTTTGGATGCATTTTTTTTTTATCATTGCATTGTACTTATTTTGAACTAAAATTATTTTTTAAACTCTATTAAAAATATGGAGTCCTTTTTTCTGTACAGAGCTGAGATGTTCTAGTACTAGCCTTAGAATTTTCTGTATTTTTCATCATCTGGGCAAAATCCACACATTACATACTTTTTTACACAATTGTAAAATACAGTCCGAATATTTGCAACAAAGTGAGATTGGTTTTATCAAATTCCAAATGTGAAAAAAAAATCTGCAGTGACATCTAACATATACAGTAGACTTCCTGATGGAAGTGGGTACTGATTTTCAGACTAGTTCAAAAGCATAATTCCTGTATAAATAAATACCATGCAGTTATTTTACTACAATGTATGTGTCATTTTCTAGCAGTTCTTCCTAGTAGCAAAATCTAAGGAAATATAATAGTCATCAACCTGAACCACAGACAGCAAAATTAGAAACTGCTACCAGTCTTCCTTAACCACACCAGGTGGTAGGAAACTAAGGCAACCCATGGTTTCAGGGGTATGCCTATAGGGGAGGCAGGGGAAGCATCTGCTTTGGGGCCTGAACTCAGAAGGGGCCCATCCCAGGAGGAGGACTGAAAGATTTTATTGTCAGGGTACTCTCAACAGTATCTGTAACTGTAGGAAATGGACAGGGTGGCTGCCTGGGCAGGTTTGAAAGAGTTATCTTGACTTGTCACAGGAGTGGGGGTTATATGGTAGGAGGGGGTTGTAAAGAAGTCATTTCTAGTTGCACCACTGCCTAGGTTCTTCACCAGAGCCCACCACAAGGCTGGATGGATTTCGTTTCTAGGGACCCAAGTTACATCTGTCGAGTAAGCTAGAAGAAAACTGGTGCAAACTTGCAAGCAGAAGACCTATCAGAATGATAGGGCTGCAAAGAGTTGTAGAAAAGCAGGGACAGGACCAGGAGAGATTCATAGTGCCAAAACAGTGGACAAGGGATTAATCCAGACTCAAACCACAGTTCAGAAGAAGAAGGGTTATCCAGAAAACAAGCTAAAGTTGGTACACAGAAGGTTAACAAACAGGTCTTGAGTTCAGGTACAAATCACAGAAGAACAAATCGAGCCAGGACACTTTGTGCAATCACAGGCAACTCCCAGAGGATAGGTCATCAGTATGAAAATCCCCAAAAACCCTTTTCAGGGCATTACTGATGTTTTTTTTTTTTTTCTTTCATAGCCCCCTGTCCTGTAACCTCTGACTAATAATATCACACTGTACATCCAATAAAATACCATTGGAGCATTTCCTTTTAGCTTGGACAAACTCCCCATATGGAATAGCTTCAATGGTGTGAACTGGATGGCATCTAGTCGCATTAAGGATAGTATTACATGCAGATATGTTACGATAAATAGTGGATTGAATTACTTTCCCCAAAGGATCCCCCACAACTCCAGATCTAAAAAACAAATTTGATCTGAAGGCGCAGAAGCCATAAATCTCTGTATACATAGAGGGAAGGCTGTCAATCACTGATAGGACCTCCTCCTGGACTTCAAAGCCAAGAATGAGCAGGAATTTAATTGTATACAGTACAAGATTTACTGAACCTTTTCCCATAAAACTATAAATTATTCTGCTCAGCTCCTCCTGCTCTATAACAGGCTGCCTGCAGCTCATACACCATGTTCAAAGTGACAGGTTCTCTTTAAATCAGTGGCTATTCATTCTTAACAGTGGATGCTGGGTTGCTTGCTCCTCTATAAAGCATATACATTGAAGCTGACAAAACCAGATAACTGCTTTAAAAAGAGGAATTAAAGTTCTAAAGGTAGCCATAAACATGCTGGCTAATCCAATTACACCCACCATCTGATGCGTGGGTGTCCCGATTCATCTTCAAGACAGTTGGGGGATAGAATGATCTTGTAATTTCAACATTCCTGATGTGTTGGCCAGATTTAGTTAGTGGACACATCTACCCCTCCTCAGATCAGATGGATGGAGCAGAGGATTTTTTGACCAGCATGCAAATTTTTGAGTTACTATCCATGTGGCCAATGAGTTCAAGTCATTCAGCTTGTTTAGATACCTTCACAACTCAGGACTGGGGGGTAATTTGGTAGGTGCAGATGCATCCAATAACTTCTCTTTTTTATGGTATCTGGCTACAGTCAGGCCCCTTTGAATAGTAAACTGTGATGCCCTAAGGTTGTTTGCCTTATTAAAAGTTTACGGCAGTACAAGCACGCTTCACGATATGAAATTTAGGTTAGACAACATGAGAACAGCCTAGCTTGGAATTAAACAAGAGCAATAAAGATATTTCCAACTACAGGATTGGAGGACATTGAGATTTGTGTTTTAATTATAAAGAGCTTGTTAGCAGGTCAAAGGTCCGAGGAAAAGTTCTTTTATATATTGCAAGAACACAGATTATACCACCAACTTTTAGCTTCATTTAAATCAATTCATTGCTGCTAATACAGCACAGATAAAGAAGAGGATATAGCAAAGAGCAGTACAAATATTATAAAAGAAATTACTTAATACAAGACTGGACACAGCCTAATACAGTCTGAGCAAATCTGGGAAAAGAGCAACAATCAGAAGCCTTTTAGCAGTGTTTCTATGGAAAATAGGAACCAACAAAAGATACATAACATTTCTCCATTCACACCTATTGGTGCTTTCTACACGATACAACTGTTGTGATGTACATGGTTCATCAGCTCCACCAAGTGTAGTGTCCTACGAGGACACTACTAGTGAGCAAAAGCTAAACATTTTGTACTGTTTGACATGTCTTAATATATTTCTATCTTTGCAGAAATATTTGTTTAGGGGCATCTACTGTAAGACTTAAAGGGGTTGTCTGCAACATTGCCAGGGATCTTATCACATTACATAAGGTGACTTACTAATGTACATGTTGCTTCAGTAGGGTGCTGATTCTCCATTTGGGAACACAGTCACATGTCCCCAGAAGTCCCACTGTTCTTTCTGTTTTGATGACAGGTCCACAGGACCAAAAATTGACTTCTCCTTGTATTATATCAGTGCGTCATGAAAGCACATGACCGCTAGGGGGCTGGCACTGTGACCATGTGCAGTACTCCAGGCCTGGGGGTACTGCAATTCTAAATAGTTATGTATTTTATATGATTATGTATTTTTGTATGTTTGGCCATAACTACCAGTTAAGGATGTGGATGGCAATGATTGGTAAGGAACAGGGCCAACCACCCTAGGATCTGGTTGGTCCTGATTCCTGCTAGGAGGATGAGTTCAAGAGTAACTGGAGAGAGGAGAGGAAGCACACTGTAGAGCTACAGCTCCTAAGAAGTATTCTACAGATAGAACAACAGCTAAAACCTATCCTGAAGTAAATCCTTGAAAAGTCGGGCAGAAGAGTGACCAGCTATCCCCTACATCAAATACACTGTTGTGAGGTGAGGGACTACGACTAAGACACCCATCACCAAGAATACTACTAGGCCAGGACGATAAACAGTCTAAATTGAGGCCATCCAACCTGCCTCAATATTCCTTACTGGTGCCAGTAAATTGCACTTGGAATCAGCTGCTATTGAATGTACATGAAGTTACACACTGCACTTAGTAAAAGAGACTTTTATACTTTTACTTCTGACCAAATTCTTAAAAGCAACTTTTCCACTCCACCTACTGTATCCCCAGGGAGTGACAGTCTAATAAAGCACACGGTGACAGCACTTCACCAGGGCCACTACTACTCCTATCCTCTGCATCGGCTCCTCCGGGGCTTGCTGCACACGCATAGGAAGTAAGTGATATCCCCTTTTTCCACAGTGCTGTTTCCAAATTGCATTCCTGGTGCATGCACATTGACATCAGCAGAGGTGTGGACCGGAATACAGGAAGCAAAGGGAAAGATGGGGATGACGACACACTAAAATTGAAAGTTCACTACCTGGAGGTTTGCAATCGGCACTAGATTTACATTGAGATCCAGTAAGTGATGCAAAGTTATATTTTTTGTGCAGGCAGTATACATACAATCTCCTAAAGAATTATTAGAAACACCATACTAATACGGTGTTGGACCCCCTTTTGCCTTCAGAACTGCCTTAATTCTATGTGGCATTGATTCAACAAGGTGCTAATAGCATTCTTTAGAAATGTTGGCCCATATTGATAGGATAGCATCTTGCAGTTGATGGAGATTTGAGGGATGCACATCCAGGGCACGAAGCTCCCGTTCCACCACATCCCAAAGATGCTCTATTGGGTTGAGATCTGGTGACTGTGGGGGCCATTTTAGTACAGTGAACTCATTGTCATGTTCAAGAAACCAATTTGAAATGATTCGAGCTTTGTGCCATGGTGCATTATCCTGCTGGAAGTAGCCATCAGAGGATGGGTACATGTTCTCATTCTGTTTACGCCAAATTCGGACTCTACCATTTGAATGTCTCAACAGAAATCGAGACTCATCAGACCAGGCAACATTTTTCCAGTCTTCAACAGTCCAATGTTGGTGAGCTCGTGCAATCTGTAGTCTCTTTTTCCTATTTGTAGTGGAGATGAGTGGTACCCGGTGGGGTCTTCTGCTGTTGTAGCCCATCCGCCTCAAGGTTGTGCGTGTTGTGGCTTCACAAATGCTTTGCTGCATACCTCGGTTGTAACGAGTGGTTATTTCAGTCAACGTTGCTCTTCTATCAGCTTGAATCAGTCGGCCCATTCTCCTCTGACCTCTAGCATCCACAAGGCATTTTTCGCCCACAGGACTGCCGCATACTGGATGTTTTTCCCTTTTCACACCATTCTTTGTAAACCCTAGAAATGGTTGTGCGTGAAAATCCCAGTAACTGAGCAGATTGTGAAATACTCAGACCGGCCCGTCTGGCACCAACAACCATGCCACGCTCAAAATTGCTTAAATCACCTTTCTTTCCCATTCTGACATTCAGTTTGGAGTTCAGGAGATTGTCTTGACCAGGAACACCCCCCTAAATGCATTGAAGCAACTGCCATGAGATTGGTTGACTAGATAATTGCATTAATGAGAAATAGAACAGGTGTTCCTAATAATTTTTTAGGTGAGTGTATAAAAATGTATATGTATGTGTTTACAAATAGTTGTGAACTTTTTTTGTGGTCCCAGAATAACCTTTTTAATTTTTAAAAATATGCATACAGGAAGCTGAATGGCTCAGTGGTTACAAATGTTACCCTGTAAAACTGGTGTCCTGGGTTTGAATCCAGTGTAGGCCAACATTTCCATGGAGCACATGTTTTGCCAGTGTTTGCATGGGGAAATGAGATTATGAGAACTGGTGTAAATGGTGAGATAAGTAATGATAATTAAAAATATCAAGAATTTTAAAGCATCAGAGTGAATTTATTTTTGTGGGCCCAAATTATGCCAGTGTACCAACTTAGTTCCTAGTGTCAAAAATGTTGAGAAGAGAGATAGAATAGCATAAAAAGCATATGCGTATTATAGTAATAAACTGCAAATACTGTACTATAACAAACGAGAATGCAAAGATTAATTGGCTTTCTATGGAACTGAACTGAGAGATATGTATGTATACTTTTACATCTCTACAGTCCACTTCTTGGGGTTGTCCAGTAAGGTCAGGCCATTATTGTTCACATAACTAAAACACTGTCTTTTAATGAGGATTAAAATACCAAGACAAGGCGAATATGCTGCCAAAAGTTATGATATATTGAATTACAGTTTCTTCTTGAATGACGGGTACACTGCATGACTATACCGCAACCTGTCAACGGCAGATTAATAATGGAGATCCACTACACAAGTGTGCAACCTATCCATTGATGCTATGTGCTATATTGTCAAAGTGAAGGTTAAATACCAAGGCTTTGTTTAGTTTGGGATTAAGGAGGGTGCTGAAATGTGAAGCAGAAGGAAACCACTGCATTGCTCTTACTGACCATTGTATTTCATTCTTTCAAGCTTTTAAGTAGATGCCAAATGTAAGAGATCAAGAGTGTAGAGGGCAGAAACTGCGACCAATTCTAGCAACAGGAATGTGGGGCTTTATCACAGTGGGTTATCATATAACTGGATTGCTTTTCCACAAGCAACCATTAGGGAAAAGTCTAATCTTTTGGGTCATGTGATAAGTCCAGAATTAGCCTCTATAAACATACATGGAAAGCCACCACAAACCATCAGAAAGTTATCACTGTTCTCCATTTAAACTCCTTCAACCCCCTCAGGCCCACCTCTGCTACTTCATTATTGTTCCAGCTCTTATTCTGTGAGATTAAGTAGGCTAATACAATATTCACTTTAGGCATTTAGCCAAAACACAACTATAGAATAAATATTATACTTTCTCCTGAAGAACAGAAAAAATAGTGCCACACAGAGCTCAGATACAAATGGCATATAGGGCACGGGATTATGTGCCACATAGTACCGAAACTGCAGTGCTATAGAGTACACAAATAGCGCTAGGCACTTACATGGCTACTCACAAACTTATACTACACACATACATCCAGGACCCAATACTGTATGCATCTATAATAACCTATATACTCTGGTGCACATTCACTCACCCATATACTGATTTACATAAGTAAGCATCCACCAGTTTACTTACAGGTGAATGCAGTGACCTCCTCACAGCTTACCAACCATAGCGTGTATATTGGCGGTGCTTGGCATTGTCGCCCAGGCCCATTCACTTGAAGGGGACTAAGCTGCTCAGAGGCCATGTGACCAATGAACCCAACAGCACTGGCCTAGGAGGAGGCTGCAGCACTCACCAGGTCGTTGCTCCTCTTCAAACAACTGATTGCTGGGGGTGCCAGGAGTCAGGCTCCCACCGATCAGATAAAGAGGATAGGCCATCAATATTTTGCTCTCAGAAAACCCCTTTAAATAGTGGTTTGGCTTGCAATGTCACTTTCAGTGGCAAAAGTAGCACTGTGGCAGCTGTAGCGGCTACTATGGTGCTTGCAGTGGCAAGGAAGCCAGGGCGGTCAGGCCTAGGTCTCACCACACCATAATAATGATTATGGTGTGTGTACACTGGTAGGAAAGGCCCTGCCATAATGAAGGTCTGTCCATTACGGCCTGGGCCTCATTCCCTGGTCCGTGCATTTCCTAGCGACTGTTGGGCTGAGTAGAAGAGCGCATGGGCCTAGAATCATTCCCCAGCCTGTGCCCCATCCTACTCAGAAGGCACGATGATGTCACTGCATAACACCCTTTGGGAGAGTGGGATGTGCTATGTTCATTAGGGGAGCAGGCTAGGTAAGTTCTACCGTTTGTTTTTTATTTACACCAAAGGGGCATAACTACTGTGTGGACACATTAAGGAGGAGCACTACTGTGTGGGGGGACTAAGGGGACATTACTGTGTGGGGCACTTAGGGGGTGTAACTGCCCTGTGGGGCACTAAGGAGCCCTAACTACTGCGTGGGGCACTTAGGGGGTGTAACTACCCTGTGGGGCACTAAGGGGGCATAACTACTGTGAGAGGGCAATAAGGGGCTAGAAGTACCGAGTGGGGGCTCTAAGGAGCCATAACTACAGAGTGGTGGCACTAAGGAACATAAGTACTGTGTTGGGGTACATAGGGGGACATAGTGTAACTACTTCCAGGGGGCGCTAAAGGGAAGCCCTACTGTGTGGACGTATTATGGAGGAACACTACTCTGTGGGGGCACAACTACTGTGAGTGGGCGCTAGGGGGCTATATCTAGCGAGTAGGAGCTCTAAATGGCGATAACTACTTGTGGAGGCGCTAAGAAGCCATAACTACTGAGTGGGGGCACTAAGGAACATACAGTATAACAAAATAATAGCAAAGACAGGTGCACTCTGCGGTCTTACTAAACCCTTAAACTGATTTTAAAATTGAGAGAATAGCCAACATGTCCTACGGTGTAGAACATGTCTGAGCCCGAGCACCGCGCCAAGGTTTCTCAAGTAGCTCGGGACCTAACACTCTCAATTTTAAAATCAGTTTGAGGGTTTAGTAAGACCGCAGAGTGCACCTGTCTTTGCTATTATTTTGTTATATTGTTATATTGATTATCACATCCACATAATTGCTATCTTGTGTAGGATGTCTATTGTGGTACTTGTGGTTCGCTGCGGGCATCCTCCACTGTATGCATTTCTGCTGGGGATCGTCGATAGCAACGGGCCACAAGTGCAGGATTTGCTCCCCTGTATACAGGGAGTGCAGAATTATTAGGCAAGTTGTATTTTTGAGGATTAATTTTATTATTGAACAACAACCATGTTCTCAATGAACCCAAAAAACTCATTAATATCAAAGCTGAATATTTTTGGAAGTAGTTTTTAGTTTGTTTTTAGTTTTAGCTATTTTAGGGGGATATCTGTGTGTGCAGGTGACTATTACTGTGCATAATTATTAGGAAACTTAACAAAAAACAAATATATACCCATTTAAATTATTTATTTTTACCAGTGAAACCAATATAACATCTCAACATTCACAAATATACATTTCTGACATTCAAAAACAAAACAAAAACAAATCAGTGACCAATATAGCCACCTTTCTTTGCAAGGACACTCAAAAGCCTGCCATCCATGGATTCTGTCAGTGTTTTGATCTGTTCACCATAAACATTGCGTGCAGCAGCAACCACAGCCTCCCAGACACTGTTCAGAGAGGTGTACTGTTTTCCCTCCTTGTAAATCTCACATTTGATGATGGACCACAGGTTCTCAATGGGGTTCAGATCAGGTGAACAAGGAGGCCATGTCATTAGATTTTCTTCTTTTATACCCTTTCTTGCCAGCCACGCTGTGGAGTACTTGGACGCGTGTGATGGAGCATTGTCCTGCATGAAAATCATGTTTTTCTTGAAGGATGCAGACTTCTTCCTGTACCACTGCTTGAAGAAGGTGTCTTCCAGAAACTGGCAGTAGGACTGGGAGTTGAGCTTGACTCCATCCTCAACCCGAAAAGGCCCCACAAGCTCATCTTTGATGATACCAGCCCAAACCAGTACTCCATCTCCACCTTGCTGGCGTCTGAGTCGGACTGGAGCTCTCTGCCCTTTACCAATCCAGCCACGGGCCCATCCATCTGGCCCATCAAGACTCACTCTCATTTCATCAGTCCATAAAACCTTAGAAAAATCAGTCTTGAGATATTTCTTGGCCCAGTCTTGACGTTTCAGCTTGTGTGTCTTGTTCAGTGGTGGTCGTCTTTCAGCCTTTCTTACCTTGGCCATGTCTCTGAGTATTGCACACCTTGTGCTTTTGGGCACTCCAGTGATGTTGCAGCTCTGAAATATGGCCAAACTGGTGGCAAGTGGCATCTTGGCAGCTGCACGCTTGACTTTTCTCAGTTCATGGGCAGTTATTTTGCGCCTTGGTTTTTCCACACGCTTCTTGCAACCCTGTTGACTATTTTGAATGAAACGCTTGATTGTTCGATGATCACGCTTCAGAAGCTTTGCAATTTTAAGAGTGCTGCATCCCTCTGCAAGATATCTCACTATTTTTGACTTTTCTGAGCCTGTCAAGTCCTTCTTTTGACCCATTTTGCCAAAGGAAAGGAAGTTGCCTAATAATTATGCACACCTAATATAGGGTGTTGATGTCATTAGACCACACCCCTTCTCATTACAGAGATGCACATCACCTAATATGCTTAATTGGTAGTAGGCTTTCGAGCCTATACAGCTTGGAGTAAGACAACATGCATAAAGAGGATGATGTGGTCAAAATACTCATTTGCCTAATAATTCTGCACGCAGTGTATATATATGTGCACAACTGCATGTGGGTTTCAGCACTTCCTGCCTGTTTAATACCACGCCATTCTTTTCAGTTTGCATATATAAGGAACATACAGTAACTACTGTGTTGGGGTACTGAGAGTGCATAACTACTGTGTGGGAGCACTAAGGGGGCATTATACTGTTTGATATGGGCCTTTTATAGTTCAGCTCCTGGTCACTTCCTCTGCCATGCGTCCGTTATATGCTGTAAATGTGCCAGCCCTTTCCACATTGCAGACAGTGCATTAGTATAGAAGCAGAGATAAAATGAATAGGCATTTAGGAGCGTAAATGTGACAGGCACAGCCTCGAACGCTCTGTTATGGCCTACTCATTATAGACCACACTGTCACTGAGAAGCCATCAGTCTGATCAAGCTACTCACATATACATCACAGACACAAATATAATCTAACAATTGGTTGTGTTAAGAAAATGGACTCTTTATGATTATTTTAAATTGCAGTCACATAGTGGTTGATTTTATTTATGATCAAGATGACAGAGACAGGAGGCATGTTGGATAATCAAATCAAAGCCTGGAGGCTTGGAGCCGTAACACTGCTCAATATGTACGGAGAAAGCATCTGAAGAATATGTCTTATGTACACAGAAACATGCCGTATTTTTACCCACAACCATAAGAAAAACAGGATTATACTTTATTTGCATAAACATGGGCATATGGGAAAGACATGCAAATAGTGTTTCAGCTGAAAAGATTCTGCTAATCCCATATGCCCATGTTTATGCAAATTAGTTTACATGACCAAACAGTATAGAAAGGTTATTGAATATAAATGTTAGGGCAATTAGAAAACTGAAAAATTTTATGCAGCCCTCCTAAGCAGTGAGAGAAGAGTTAGCTGGCATAATTTTTTTTTTTCTTTTTACAATTTTTGTAACCATAATCATAATAGTCTAGGTGTGCAGGTCCCCCGGGCTATCCAACTCAGATCGGGCAACTTTCAGACTTTCCTGCTCTCAGTCAGATGAGAGGTGGGCTTGAATATCTCATAGTACACAAGGTTGCCATTGTAAGATATGCTGACTACCTGTCTTATGGATAGATTATTTGCTTGCACTTACCTGGCTTTTGGCATACAGCCTTTGTGTGCTTATATAGTGTATGTTATAGGTAATGATATAGCAGCTATAAAAATAAATTATTAATAGTAGTAATAATAATACTTATAATAAGTTTACTAATGAAAGGTAAAAAAAAATAAAAAAAAGAAATGTATAGAAGATAGAGTAATAAGGATTTGAAATCGTGCGCAACCCATTGTATGTGGCAGACAATAGAATGTATGTGGCAGACAAGCTTGAATAGAGGCGGGGGGTTAGACATCTATTGTCTGCCACATACAATGCTGTCTTGACACCTTTTTCTGGGAAGTCTTTATCACCTACTGACTCTAATTATGATAATGAAATCAACACCTTTGACCCCATGTTGGGTATAATGACCTCTGACCCCATGCTGGGTATAATTACCAGATGTTGATTCAGTTACATATTTATTCCCAGAGAATTCTTGTACAGTCACTCAGAATTGAGAAAGCTCTTTGGAAGAACGAGTGAAACGTTTTCAAGAAATCTACAGTAAGTCAAGTTGTCTTGATTTATTCTTTACAGATATCCTTTTTATTAATTCTTTTAGCGACTTTTTAAAAATGTTTATTTTGATACATTACACGTCTTATAGTGGCATAAAGAACAGTATATAACATATTATACATAGCATGTGCTTCACATAATAATGAGCTAGCATATCACATTATACGGCAAGTAAAGATGAGGGAATTTCTCAAAAATCCGATTTGGCCGGTCCGCCGAATTTTCAGGAAAAATTAGCTTCGATCCGAATTAATTCGCGACGAAACACATTTAAAAGCTTCTATTTCTAGGCTGCATAGACCCTTTATATGGGTGTAGAACACTGTGCCTTGCAGTTACACGCATAGGGAGTCTGCTGTGGTAGTGAAATAATACTGTAAGTCAGTATGACATGCAGATGACAAATGCCCCTATTAGAATCACACTGCGTAGTGAAATATGACAATAAACGCTTTCAGCACAAATAACACCAAATGTAAACTGCGTCTATTTTTCTCGTATTGGAGTGAAATATGGCAATAAAAGTTTTTAGCGCAAATAACAAAAAAGTGACTTGTGTATATATTTCTCGTATTGTACTGAAATAGGCCACTAAATAATATCAGCGCAGTTAATATACCTGTGTATATATTTCTCTTTTTCCACAGATAAAAGCCACTAAAGGCTTTTCAACATAGCACTTGCACCCCAATAACTAATTGCTGGAATGACAGAGCTGTATTATGAGACTATCTGGATCCCCAAGTAATGTTTCCCTGCACTTGTAAATAGCTTTTTTTCACAATGAGGATTTTCCTATGACTCCCCCTAGCATCTGCACACGTCTCTCCCTGCCTGTGAAATGATTCCTCTCACTATCCTTTCACTGCAGAAGTAAATGACATCTTTCCTTTTTTTTTTTTTACAATTAGTTTTTCTTTCACTCTCCCTAGCGCCTGCATACACGTCTGTCCCTGAACAAAGTACGATAATGAATGGCAGACTCTAAGATGGCGGCTGTATTTATAGGGCTGTGACATCACCGGGCTGGCTGGCTGCTGATTGGCTGCATGCATGGCATTATGGGTCATCCCGCCTTCCCAGAGTTTCTTGCTCCATTGTAGCAGGCTAGCCGCCATGTTAGGAAAAATTGTGATTCGTTACTACGAAGCGTGAGGAAACTCTAATTCTTTTTTTCCCCCTGAAATTCGGAACAAATTCGACTTCCTCAGCTTCGATTCGCTCATCTCTAATTATAAGCACGCTTCTGGCATTTTGTACAATAAATATCCACATAACAGTCCAACATGTCCATCTTAATAGGTCAATTGTAACCTTAAACAGCTGACCAGTATATTGTTAAAACCCACTTGACTAAGCCCAGGCCATTCCGTTGGTCTACACCCAAAGATGGAGCAAAAATCAGAAGAAGATTCACCCCTTTGCTCTCTGCAGGATTTCCACAAGTCTGCTTGTATCAGGATCATGCAGAAAAGGGTGCAGATGGACATATAGCGGAGGCCACTAAATGTCTTATTTAATCTTAGCATTCATTTCTAGGTTTATTTATTTTACGCACTTATTCCGCAGCGCTTTACAGACATTAGCATCACACTGTCCCCAATGGACCTCACAATCTAAGGTCCCTATCAGTACGTCTTTGGAGTGTGGGAGGAAACCGGAGAACCCGGAGGAAACCTACACAAACTCGGGGAGAACGTTCCTTGGGATGCTGTATGTATGAGCCCTCACACTCATTTTTACCTATAATGGGATTTAGCTACTCATTTGTTTGTAAGGTTTCAAACTCATATTTTTGAAAGGGCCTAATGCAGAAGTGAGAGCCCCAGATATGGACACTAAAACGAGTCAGGTGTTTACACTGCCCTTTGAGCACACCACATTTCAGGTCTCCTGTAGGGGCTACTATACTGAAGTACGTACTGCTCCAGCTGAACAGCTTATGCTTGTTATATTACTTTTTTTTCTTCTTCTTAAAGTGTGTTAACTCCAAAGAGATTTGAAAGCAATTAACATTCACCAGTTAGAGAGCAATCAGTGGAGGGATACAGAATGACACTGGACAGAATCCAAACACATATATTAAGATAATTGAGAGCCACTGACATAGGTTATTTGAAGTTAATGTAGGAATAGGAGCAAAGAAGTGTTTTTCCAATAGTGTCGCTTTCAGAGGCATCTCCATTGCATTAACATGATTAAGTCTGCTCTCACTAAAATCCATTATATCATCCAAAGAATGTAAGCACACTTGTACTGTATATTGTACATACTTATTGTATATACTTTCCTGAGTCTGATATAATCCACTAAATGGCTGTGAATGAGGTAAGAATTGGGAGCAATCCATCGCTGAAGCCCTAGTCATAGGAAAACTAGGAGCAGCAGATATAATAGAGCTTTAGAAATTGAAGAATGCACAACCCCAATTCTTAAAAAGTTGGGACGCTCTTTAAAAAGTAAATAAATGTAAATCAAAACAGAATGCAATGGTTTGCAAATCTCATAGACCTATATTTTATTCGCTCTTTTTCTGCGAAGCTATGCTGTTGTGATGGATGCAGTATCTGGTTAAGCATTGTCTTGCTGCAAAGCCGTCCCTGAAAGAGACATGGTATAGGTACAAGCAAATGTTGCTCTAAAATCGCTATATACTGTTCAACACTGATAATACCTTTCCACGTGCGTAAGCTGTCCATGCCATAGGCACTAATTCAACCTCATACCATCAAAGATGCAGACTTTTGAACTGTGGGATGATAACAAGCTGGATGGTCCTTCTCCTCTTGAATCTGTAGGACACGGCATCTGTGGTTTCCAAACAGAATTTAACATTTTGATTTATCTGAGCACAGAACAGTTTTCCTTTTTGCTTCAGTCCATTTTAAATGAGCTTTGGTCCAGAGAAGAGAACAGTGTTTCTGGATCATGTTGACATATGGCTTCTTCTTTGCATGATGCAGCTTTAACTTGCTTTTGTAGATTGTAGGGTAAACTATCTTCACAGACTATGATCTCGAGTAGGGTTCCGGAGCCCATGCAGTGATTTCCAGTACAGAACCATGCAGTGCCTCCTGAGGGCCCGTAGATCACAAACATTCAATATTGACCCTTAGCCTTGGCTCTTGTGCACATGGATTTCTCTAGATTCTCTAAATCTTTTAATGATATTATGTACTGTAGATGGTGGGATATTGAAAGTCTTCACAATTTTTATGTTGAGGAACATTTTTCTGAAATTGTTCCATCATTTTTTCATGTAATTTTTGCAGATTATTAAGCCTCTATGTTTTGCTATTATTGTGTTTTTTAGGTCCAGAATTTTTGATTTCTTAATGTACCCTCCTATGTATTAATTAGATCACACCTTGTTTGATATACACTGCGTGCAGAATTATTAGGCAAATGAGTATTTTGACCACATCATCCTCTTTATGCATGTTGTCTTACTCCAAGCTGTATAGGCTCGAAAGCCTACTACCAATTAAGCATATTAGGTGATGTGCATCTCTGTAATGAGAAGGGGTGTGGTCTAATGACATCAACACCCTATATTAGGTGTGCATAATTATTAGGCAACTTCCTTTCCTTTGGCAAAATGGGTCAAAAGAAGGACTTGACAGGCTCAGAAAAGTCAAAAATAGTGAGATATCTTGCAGAGGGATGCAGCACTCTTAAAATTGCAAAGCTTCTGAAGCGTGATCATCGAACAATCAAGCGTTTCATTCAAAATAGTCAACAGGGTCGCAAGAAGCGTGTGGAAAAACCAAGGCGCAAAATAACTGCCCATGAACTGAGAAAAGTCAAGCGTGCAGCTGCCAAGATGCCACTTGCCACCAGTTTGGCCATATTTCAGAGCTGCAACATCACTGGAGTGCCCAAAAGCACAAGGTGTGCAATACTCAGAGACATGGCCAAGGTAAGAAAGGCTGAAAGACGACCACCACTGAACAAGACACACAAGCTGAAACGTCAAGACTGGGCCAAGAAATATCTCAAGACTGATTTTTCTAAGGTTTTTTGGACTGATGAAATGAGAGTGAGTCTTGATGGGCCAGATGGATGGGCCCGTGGCTGGATTGGTAAAGGGCAGAGAGCTCCAGTCCGACTCAGACGCCAGCAAGGTGGAGGTGGAGTACTGGTTTGGGCTGGTATCATCAAAGATGAGCTTGTGGGGCCTTTTCGGGTTGAGGATGGAGTCAAGCTCAACTCCCAGTCCTACTGCCAGTTTCTGGAAGACACCTTCTTCAAGCAGTGGTACAGGAAGAAGTCTGCATCCTTCAAGAAAAACATGATTTTCATGCAGGACAATGCTCCATCACACGCGTCCAAGTACTCCACAGCGTGGCTGGCAAGAAAGGGTATAAAAGAAGAAAATCTAATGACATGGCCTCCTTGTTCACCTGATCTGAACCCCATTGAGAACCTGTGGTCCATCATCAAATGTGAGATTTACAAGGAGGGAAAACAGTACACCTCTCTGAACAGTGTCTGGGAGGCTGTGGTTGCTGCTGCACGCAATGTTGATGGTGAACAGATCAAAACACTGACAGAATCCATGGATGGCAGGCTTTTGAGTGTCCTTGCAAAGAAAGGTGGCTATATTGGTCACTGATTTGTTTTTGTTTTGTTTTTGAATGTCAGAAATGTATATTTGTGAATGTTGAGATGTTATATTGGTTTCACTGGTAAAAATAAATAATTGAAATGGGTATATATTTGTTTTTTGTTAAGTTGCCTAATAATTATGCACAGTAATAGTCACCTGCACACACAGATATCCCCCTAAAATAGCTAAAACTAAAAACAAACTAAAGACTACTTCCAAAAATATTCAGCTTTGATATTAATGAGTTTTTTGGGTTCATTGAGAACATGGTTGTTGTTCAATAATAAAATTAATCCTCAAAAATACAACTTGCCTAATAATTCTGCACTCCCTGTAGAGCTACAAATACTCTGCAAACATAGATTTTAAAAAATATTCTGAATGCCTGCAGCTGCCAGAAGAAGGAGCTCAGGAGTTTACTGCATACAGTTCATATTGAACCCTGGACACTAGGGCTATAAAACAACAGTGCCAACTGCTGAACTAGGAAGCTAGCTAGAGGAGGTGAACAGGTTGAAGTTGTACCTGGGCCTCAAAGCAAAAGCCCCTCTGACCCACAAGAAGACCCCAGTATTATAAAAGGCACGTAGTAGGTGGGGGCCCAGTTACATATTTTGTATCGTATCTCAGAAGTTGCAATTTACACCTCTGACTATACTATTCCTCTCCTTATTTTTACGTATTGCCTGCTACTTTATTGTCTCCAATTACTATATAGAGTTTACAAATATCTGGTGAGAGGATCACGAGAAAGCATGTGTGGCCACTTTTACCATAGGGATAGCAAATTGATTTCAGGCTACCCAAGGATGCTCCCCTTGTGAGCAAGCATAAAATCTTGTCTAGAAAGTAAAATTACAGAATAGTAAGTGTTCCTCGGGAGTGGACACAGTTTTTAGGGGTTCCTCAGTGAAGCTGGTCTAAAGCAGCCTCTAATCCCTTCCCAACTAAGCACAGCAAAAGCAAACATCAATCTCATCCTAGAGTAAAATGTTGTCATCTACTTCAATATATTGTAACAAATTCTTAGCTGTGTTGGTAGGACAAGCTCAAGAATGTTTCTAGCTACTAAATATGAAAAAAGGGTTTCCATTCACTTACAGCAATATGAAAAATGTAAGAATTGTAACACAAAGTCATGTACCTTTTCTGTTTACAATGATCAAGCTTCCTTAACACCTTCTACCCCGGGCCAGTTTTTTCCCCCTCCTGCCCAGGCCATTTTTTGCAAATCTTATATGTGTCAATTTATGTGGTAATAGCTTTGGAACACTTTTATTTATACAAGCCATTCTGAGATTGATTTCTCGTGACACATTGTACTTTCATAATAGTCATAAATTTGAGTCAATATATTTCACCTTTATTTATGAAAAAATCGCAAATTTGCCCCAAATTTTGAAAAATTCGCAATTTTCACAATTTCAATTTCTCTGCTTTTAAAACAGAAAGTGATACCTCATAAATTGTTTATTACTTAACATTCCCCATATGTCTACTTTATGTTGGCATCATTTTGTAAATGTCATTTTATTTATTATTTTAGTATGTTAGGCTTAGAATTTTAGAAGCAATTCTTAAAATTTTTAAGCGAATTTCCCAAACCCACTTTTTAAGAACCAGTTCAGGTCTGAAGTCACTTTGTGGGGCTTACATAGTAGAAACAAATGACCCCATTGTAGAAAATACACCCCTCAAGTTACTCAAAACTGATTTTACAAACTTTGTTAACCCTTTAGGTGTTCCACAAGAATTAATTAATGAGCTGAAATTTCAAAATTTCACTTTTTTGGCAGATTTTCCATTTTAATCCATTTTTTTCTTTAACACTTTGAGGTTTAACAGCCAAACAAAACAATATTTATTACCCTGATTCTGCAGTTTACAGAAACACCCCACATGTGGTCGTAAACTGATGTAAGTGCACACGGCAGGGCGCAGAAGAAAAGGAGCGCTATATGGTTTTTGGAAGGCAGATTTTGCTGGACTGGTTTTTAGATGCATTCTTATAGCGCGCTTAGTTCAATGGCCAATGGCTATCCAATTCCTGTTTGAGGTAATTTTTCTTTTTTTTAAAACATAACATTTATTATTCACTTAAGAAATACAAAATTGCCCAATATAGAAAAGGTTAAAAATTGAAGGTGACCATGTGAGTCTGTTCTTTTTACTATAAATTGTTTACATGCTATGGGATATCACCAGGGATATTTACTTCATATCCCCTTAGATAAATGTGCAAAGGCTATACTAAATGTATCAATATCTTACTTTGCAATTGACTAGCAACAATGTTGCAGCTAGATGTATAATCCTTATTAAGTTGTTGCCATTTGCACACTTTCAGTTAGCGATGGATTGTATAAAATATTGGTACTGATTCTGAACCTATCTTACTAAGGCTCCTTTCACATCACCGTTTCTCCTTTCCGTTCTCCGGCTCCATTGAGGAGCTGGAGAACAGAAAGGACGGATTCTGCAGATAACTGAGACCTAACTGAGCGTAATGGAGCCTAAAGACCCCATAGACTATAATGGGGTCCTCCAGTCAGTATGAATAGACTCTGAAGGTGGGAATATTCATACACCAGAAACCTAGGCCCTAGTAACCCTGAAAAGCCCTAGGATTAGTGACAGGCTGGAATTAAGAAAATGAAAATACTTAAATATTATTTTATAATAAATATATTCCCAAATACCTTTTGTTAGTTATAAAGGCTTGTTTTGTCTGGGGAGCAATCATCAGGGGAAACAAAATGTCCGCCGTCCTATTAGTTCACACAAAACCTGTCCTGATCACACATGAGGACAAGTTACTTTACAATACTGAGGTAAAGAGCTGCCTTATCCTCATCTCTGCTCTACTTGTCAGGGATAATGATCCTGAATATAGATGATAATAACTTTAACTGAATCTCTGGGGAATTTAGCTCATGAGGAGTCATGAAGTACAGAGAGGACGGACAGGACAGGCTGTGGTAATGGAGACTGTAAACAAGTGCTGCTGCTCATTAGCCACATCTCCACCTCCTCTCATGTCTCTTCATCATCTCCATTCCCACAGAGATTAACCTGCATTCAGGATCATGATTCCTGACAAGCAGAGCAGAGAGGAGGATGAGGCTCCACTATGGCTCATTGTGGTGAAGTAACTTGTCCTCCTGTGTGATTAGGACAGGTTCTGTATGTACTAATAGGATGGCAGCCATTTTATTTCTCCCAATGATTGCTCCCCTGAAAAAACAAGCCATTCTAAGTAATGAAAGGTATTTGTGAATATATTTATTATAAAATAATATTTAAGTATTTTCATTTTTTTTAATTCGTGGAGAACCCTGTTTAACTGGACAGATCCTTTGGGCTTTGTGTGTCATACTGGGGCTACAAAAAGACTTGTTACATGGCAGCTGGAACAGCAACTGTCCAGAGGAATGCAATAGTCAGACCTTAGTGACCAGTGCATGTGACATTAGTGCAATGTGACATGCAGATTAACAGGATATCTCTCAACAATTGACTCAGCAACCAGTAGTAATAAATCAGGTTCCAGTTTTTATTTTTTTGCAACGTTAAGCACAATACTGACACATTTAGCAGGACAGTTTTAATGCACGGGGGTCCAATGTTCTAATAAAAAAATTGCTGAATTTATAATAACCAAATGACTATTAAGGTGCTTACACAATTACACCTGAAATACAGGACACACAAGGTTTTTTTTCTCCTTGTGTTTGTGTATATTAGGTGCATTTTTTTTTTTTACCTTCTGGCTTCTTTTCAAAAATGCAACATGCTGTAGCTTTTGGCTCTTTTTCAAGCATTTTGATGTCGCCTTCTCTACAGGGTAAAAATGCCATGAAGAAAACATTTGTGGTAAAAAGAGCTCAGGCAGACTTAGTATTGAAAAAGTGCCAGTATTTTAGTGCAAATCTGGCATACTTGCTTTGCATCATGTTTATCGAGTGTTTAAGACTAGTGATGGACGAACATCTGCCGGGACGGTTCGTGAGTGCGATTGCGCGAACGCGATCAATGTTCGTGAACCGCAAATTTGCGGCGGGTCCCATTAATTTTAATGGCAGGCGAACCTGAAAATCCTTCAGCTCATATTTGCAGCCAAGAAATAATTACTAGAAGTGCACAAATAGTCCCACAACATGGACAGTGACATACCAGATGTATTATTCGAATTTGCGATCTCCATTCATTATTTTTTTCAATGCAAAATATCGGCAATATAATTTTCATGTACTCGCATGCGCACACTAGTTATAATTTTTTTTTCCAATACCGTCACTGTGTGTAGCAGAGTGAACGCAGCAAAACCGCAAACAAATGCTGCTGTACCCAAATGCACTATAAAGAAAGTATATTGGTATATAACACCCCGATTCTATCAGTTTTTTGGGGGGAGACTGGTATATCACATCAGTTATAATTATTTTTTCTAATTGCGTTTGTCACTCTGTGTAGCTGCTATATCACTGCAGAACCGCTCACCACTGCTGCACAATACAAATCCACTAGAATATGCTTTCTATGTTAGAAAGTATATTATAAGTATATCGCACCCCTCTGTACTGCACACCTATCAATAGTACACCTATACCAGTCCTTAACCCCTTAAGGACCGGGCTCATTTTCACCTTAAGGACCAGGCTCATTTTCACCTTAAGGACCAGGCCATTTTTTGCAAATCTGACTAGTGTCACTTTAAGTGCTCATAACTTTAAAACGCTTTGACTTACCCAGGCCGTTCTGAGATTGTTTTTTCGTCACATATTGTACTTCATGACACTGCTAAAATTGGGTCAAAAAAGTTAATTTTTTTGCATAAAAAAATACAATTTTTACCGTAAATTTTGAAAAATTAGCAAATTTCAAATTTTCAGTTTCTCTACCTCTGTAATACATAGTAATACCCCCAAAAATTGTGATGACTTTACATTCCCCATATGTCTACTTCATGCTTGAATTGTTTTGGGAATGATATTTTATTTTTTGGGGATGTTACATGGCTTAGAAGTTTAGAAGCAAATTTTGAAATTTTCAGAAATCTTCAAAATCCCACTTTTTATGGACCAGTTCAGGTTTGAAGTCATATTGTGAGGCTTAGATAATAGAAACCTCCCAAAAATGACCCCATTCTAGAAACTACACCCCTCAAGGTATTCAAAACTGTTTTTTCAAACTTTGTTAACCCTTTAGGTGTTCCACAAGAGTTAATGGCAGATGGAGAAACAATTTTGAAATTTATATTTTTTGGAAAATTTTCCAATATAATCAATTTTCTCCAGGAGTAAAACAAGGGTTAACTGCCAAACAACACTCAAAATGGGTTGCCCTGATTCTGTAGTTTGCAAAAACACCCCATATGTGGTCGTAAACTACTGTTTGGCCGAACGGTAGCACATAGAAGGAGGGGAACACCATATGGGTTTTGGAAGGCAGATTTGGCAGGACTGGTTTTGTTTATACCATGTCCCATTTGAAGCCCCCTGTTGCACCCCTAGAATAGAAATTTCAAAAAAGTGACTCCATCTAAGAAAGTACACCCCTCAAGGTATTCAAAACTGGGTTTACAAACTTTGTTAACCCTTTAGGTGTTCCACAAGAGTTAATGGCAGATGGAGAAACAATTTTGAAATTTCTATTTTTTGGAAAATTTTCCAATATAATCAATTTTTTCCAGGAGTAAAACAAGGGTTAACTGCCAAACAACACTCAAAATGGGTTGCCCTGATTCTGTAGTTTGCAAAAACACCCCATATGTGGTCGTAAACTACTGTTTGGCCGAACGGTAGCACATAGAAGGAGGGGAACACCATATGGGTTTTGGAAGGCAGATTTGGCAGGACTGGTTTTGTTTATACCATGTCCCATTTGAAGCCCCCTGTTGCACCCCTAGAATAGAAATTTCAAAAAAGTGACTCCATCTAAGAAAGTACACCCCTCAAGGTATTCAAAACTGGGTTTACAAACTTTGTTAACCCTTTAGGTGTTCCACAAGAGTTAATGGCAGATGGAGAAACAATTTTGAAATTTCTATTTTTTGGAAAATTTTCCAATATAATCAATTTTTTCCAGGAGTAAAACAAGGGTTAACTGCCAAACAACACTCAAAATGGGTTGCCCTGATTCTGTAGTTTGCAAAAACACCCCATATGTGGTCGTAAACTACTGTTTGGCCGAACGGTAGCACATAGAAGGAGGGGAACACCATATGGGTTTTGGAAGGCAGATTTGGCAGGACTGGTTTTGTTTATACCATGTCCCATTTGAAGCCCCCTGTTGCACCCCTAGAATAGAAATTTCAAAAAAGTGACTCCATCTAAGAAAGTACACCCCTCAAGGTATTCAAAACTGGGTTTACAAACTTTGTTAACCCTTTAGGTGTTCCACAAGAGTTAATGGCAGATGGAGAAACAATTTTGAAATTTCTATTTTTTGGAAAATTTTCCAATATAATCAATTTTTTCCAGGAGTAAAACAAGGGTTAACTGCCAAACAACACTCAAAATGGGTTGCCCTGATTCTGTAGTTTGCAAAAACACCCCATATGTGGTCGTAAACTACTGTTTGGCCGAACGGTAGCACATAGAAGGAGGGGAACACCATATGGGTTTTGGAAGGCAGATTTGGCAGGACTGGTTTTGTTTATACCATGTCCCATTTGAAGCCCCCTGTTGCACCCCTAGAATAGAAATTTCAAAAAAGTGACTCCATCTAAGAAAGTACACCCCTCAAGGTATTCAAAACTGGGTTTACAAACTTTGTTAACCCTTTAGGTGTTCCACAAGAGTTAATGGCAGATGGAGAAACAATTTTGAAATTTCTATTTTTTGGAAAATTTTCCAATATAATCAATTTTTTCCAGGAGTAAAACAAGGGTTAACTGCCAAACAACACTCAAAATGGGTTGCCCTGATTCTGTAGTTTGCAAAAACACCCCATATGTGGTCGTAAACTACTGTTTGGCCGAACGGTAGCACATAGAAGGAGGGGAACACCATATGGGTTTTGGAAGGCAGATTTGGCAGGACTGGTTTTGTTTATACCATGTCCCATTTGAAGCCCCCTGTTGCACCCCTAGAATAGAAATTTCAAAAAAGTGACTCCATCTAAGAAAGTACACCCCTCAAGGTATTCAAAACTGGGTTTACAAACTTTGTTAACCCTTTAGGTGTTCCACAAGAGTTAATGGCAGATGGAGAAACAATTTTGAAATTTCTATTTTTTGGAAAATTTTCCAATATAATCAATTTTTTCCAGGAGTAAAACAAGGGTTAACTGCCAAACAACACTCAAAATGGGTTGCCCTGATTCTGTAGTTTGCAAAAACACCCCATATGTGGTCGTAAACTACTGTTTGGCCGAACGGTAGCACATAGAAGGAGGGGAACACCATATGGGTTTTGGAAGGCAGATTTGGTAGGACTGGTTTTGTTTATACCATGTCCCATTTGAAGCCCCCTGTTGCACCCCTAGAATAGAAATTTCAAAAAAGTGACTCCATCTAAGAAAGTACACCCCTCAAGGTATTCAAAACTGGGTTTACAAACTTTGTTAACCCTTTAGGTGTTCCACAAGAGTTAATGGCAGATGGAGAAACAATTTTGAAATTTCTATTTTTTGGAAAATTTTCCAATATAATCAATTTTTTCCAGGAGTAAAACAAGGGTTAACTGCCAAACAACACTCAAAATGGGTTGCCCTGATTCTGTAGTTTGCAAAAACACCCCATATGTGGTCGTAAACTACTATTTGGCTAAACGGCAGGACATAGAAGAAGGGGAACGTCATTTTTGGAAGGCAGATTTTGCTGGACTGGTTTATTGACACCATGTACCCTTTCAAGCCCCCTGATGCACCCCTAGAGTAGAAACTCCATAAAAGTGACCCCATCTAGGAAACTACGGGATAAGGTGGTTGTTGTTTTGGGACTATTTTTGGGGTAAATTTGATTTTTGGTTGCTCTATATTAGTCTTTTTTGAGGCAATGTAACAAAAAAATGTAATTCTAAAATTGTTTCTACATTCACTATTTGGTTTTGTGGAACACCTAAAGGGTTAACATAGTTTGTAAAGTAACTTTTGAATACCTTGAGGGGTGTAGTTTCTTAGATGGGGTCACTTTTTTGGAGTTTCTAGTCTAGGCTACATCAGGGGGGGCTTCTAATGGGACATGGTGTCAAAAAAAAAACTGTCCATCAAAATCTGCCTTCCAGAAACCATATGGAGTTCCCTTCGTTCTATGCCCTGCCGTGCGGCTATATAGCCATTTACGACCACATATGGGGTGTTTCTGCAAACTACAGAATCGGGGCAATAAATATTTAGTTTTGTTTGGCTGTTAACCCTTGCTTTATTACCGGCAAAATGGATTCAAATTGAAATTTTGCCCAAAAATTGGTGTTTTGGCACAGTTTTTATTTTATATTTTTAACACCGTTCATCCGAGGCGTTTGGTCAAAAGTTATTTTTATAGCGACGACTTTTACGCACGCGACGATGCCCAATATGTATGGCTCTCAGACTTTGGAGACACTAAGCAGGCATCCTAAAACTGCGGCCCTCCAGATATTGTAAAACTACAATTCCCACCATGCCCTGCTGATGGCTGTAGGTTGTCTGGGCATGCTGGGAGTTATAGTTTTACAACATCTGGAGGGCCGCAGTTTGAGGATGCTTGCTCTAAAACTCATATTTTTTGGGGAAAGAAAAATTGTTTCCGTGTCTCCAAAGTCTGAGAGCCATAGTGTTTTATGTTCTCTAGTGGACTGTTGAGGATTATAAAAATTTAGTACTCCATGGAAGTGTGATACTCCCTGAAGCAATTGATAATGCAGAGGCCCGGATGATCGGGGCAAGTGTCACATTGAGTAGTGGTGTCCTTCCGTATCCCCCTCTTGTGACACACTCTGCACTTTTTTTGGGTTCGTCCCTTCTTTCCAGTATGGGGGACCACACCTGGAAAGTGTTGGCCAGGGACGATCCGGGCGCCTCCAATTCCCGAGGTACTCCGGCCTGCTCTTTCCCGGTCCGAAAAGATCAGGTCTTTGAGGACTGCCTCATAGAACTGGAGGAATGTCCCTGTGCTGCCAGCGCTTCGGGATAGTACAAAAGAGTTGTACATGGCAACCTGTACCAAGTAGACCGCAACTTTTTTGTACCATGCCCGGGTTTTGCGCATGGCGTTATATGGCGTGAGGACTTGATCAGAGAGATCAACTCCTCCCATATACCGATTGTAGTCGACGATACAATCGGGCTTGAGGACCGTTGCCGCGGTACCTCGCACAGGGACAGGGGTGGTGCCGTTACCGTGGATTGTGGACAGCATAAGGACATCCCTCTTGTCCTTATACCTGACCAGCAACAGGTTTCCACTGGTAAGGGCACGGGTCTCACCCCTGGGGATAGGTACCTGGAGGGGGTAGGCAGGGAGGCCGCGTTGATTTTTCCGCACGGTCCCACAAGCGAACGTGGATCTGGCGGCAAGGGACCTGAACAAGGGAATGCTGGTATAAAAGTTATCCACGTACAAGTGGTAACCATTATCCAGCAGTGGGTACATAAGGTCCCACACGAGTTTCCCGCTAACACCCAGAGTGGGGGGACATTCTGGGGGTTCAATACGGGAATCTCGCCCCTCGTACACACGAAATTTGTAAGTGTACCCTGAGGCACTCTCACAAATTTTGTATAGCTTCACGCCATACCTCGCCCGCTTTGTGGGAATGTATTGGCGGAAACTGAGTCTCCCCTTGAACGCAACGAGAGACTCATCAACCGCGACCTCCCTTCCAGGTACGTAGGCCTGCTGAAATGTGGCCCCAAAGTGATCGATGACCGGCCGTATCTTATACAGCCGGTCATAGGCAGGATCACTTCGGGGGGGACATGCTGCATTATCGGAATAATGCAGACATTTCCGGATGGCCTCAAACCGGTGACGTATCATGACCATACTGTACAGTGGGGTCTGGTAGAGTATGTCCCCACTCCAGTATTGCCTGACACTGGGTTTTTGGACTAGACCCATATGCAGCACGAGGCCCCAAAATGTCCTCATTTCGGCTGCACTGACCGGCGTCCAGCCACCGGGTCTAGCCAAAACTGAGCCTGGGTTTTGAGCGACGAACTGTTGGGCGTACAGATTCGTCTGCTCCACCATCAAATTCACCAGTGAGTTACTGAAAAAAAAACTAAAATAGTCTATTTCAGTAAACCCCACTGTGGGAATCTGGATTCCAGGATTGCCAGCAAAATCCGGAATCTCAGGCTCAAAGTCCACTGGGGGACACCAGCTAAGTTCATCGGCAGGGGGCTCCGGTGGACTTATTTGGTGGGCCGGGAAACCAGTACGAACCCCAGGGCGGCTCGTACTAGGGTGGGCCACAGGATCCCTAGCATGTGGGGCCCCTGGCTCCGCCTGGCGGCGTCTCCGCCGCCTTGGTGGCTCATCGTCATCAGATGATGATGAGGAGGATGCGGATGACAAAAGGAATGTGGGGTCATCCTCATCCTCACTGGGGCTCTCAGAGTCGGAGGCAATCTGGGCGTATGCCTCCTCGGCCGAGAACATCCGGTGGGCCATGGGTGTGTGTGCGTGTAGGTGTGCGTGTGTGGCAAACTTTATTATATGTGCGTGTGTGTGGGGGCAACGGGTGTTCGCGTACTAAAAAGTCCAGGCAAAAAAATGGGCAAGTGTTAGAAAAAAAAAAAGTTAAAACTTGCTGATCAGCGGTACAACGCTGATCAGCGGTCGGTGGGGTGGTGGGGCGGGCGATGCGCTAACAGTGGACGGACGCTAAAAAGTGCCGGCCAGTCAGCGCACGAAGAAAAAAAAAAGTGGTGGTGAGTGGGGGGTGGGGGGTGCTGGTGGGGGGTGGGTGGGGGGGGGAGGCAGGTGGGGGGGGGGGGGAAGTGGCTGGTGGGGGGTGGGTGGGGGGGCAAGTGGCAGGAGGGGTCTGGGTTAGGGTTAGATGGAAGTTTGGAAGTTTGGAATAAAAGTACTTTTTTTTTTTTTTTTTTCTAACTTACTTTTCCCTTCTTTCCCTGCCTAACGGTGCCTCTCCCTCACTGACCCTAACCTACCTGGGTGGCGATGGGTGCAGGAGGGTGATGGATGCCGATTAGGGGGACACAGGAGCTCGTTCTGGACGGTGCTGCACGGTCAGGGTGCTGGACAGGAAGAGGAGGGGAGAGAGGAGCGCAGGAAGTTTGAATCTCGCGCCTCTCTCCCCTGCACCAATCAGCACCCTGGACAGCGGCATTCAGCACCAGGGCCAGCACCGCCTCTCCAAATCCTCGGACTGCGATAGGTGGTGTATAATTACGCCACCGATCGCAGTCTTTTTCCGGTTCATCGGGTCACAGGACACCCGAATGGACCGGAAACGCAGAAAACCGCAGGTCTGAATTGACCTGCGGTTTTCTGCGATCGCCGATACGGGGGGGTCAAATGACCCCCCCCTGCATTGTTACGGGATGCCGGCTGAATGATTTCAGCCGAAATCCCGTTCCGATTAACCCCTGCGGCGCCGGAGTTCCGATTTTAAGTCAGGACGTACCGGTACGTCCTCGGTCCTTAAGGACTCGGGAAATAGGGCGTACCGGTACGTCCTAGGTCCTTAAGGACTCGGGAAATAGGGCGTACCGGTACGTCCTAGGTCCTTAAGGGGTTAAAAGGACTTTTGTGGACCTATTTGATAGCGTTTTTGTCCCTAACAGTCTATCCCTGCTCCACACAGCAACCTCTCCCTACACTGACAAAAGACTGAATGTAAAATGGCGGCCAGATCGGGTTTATTTATAAGGTAGGGGGTATGTCCATGTGCTGAAACGTCTCAATTGGCTGTCCTGTACCACCTGATGGATGTGTCATGGGTCAAAGTTCTTCACAATGTAAAAGAATATGGCAGGCGCGTATATCGCCATATGTTCGCATGTTCAGCGAATCGCGAACGAGCAAAGTGTTCCGTGAACCGACCGCCGGGCGAACCGCAAGGCCATCACTATTTAAGACACTTTCTAAACTTTTTATACCTCATCCAACAAGGAGGCATAGCTTAGCATGGGCCATCATGATTTATGGCTCCATCTAAGGGGGACGTCACGTAATTGAATTTCTGTGCACCAAAATTGGGGCAGAAGTTAAGTCCTTGTGCCTAAATTGTAAATGTATCTATTATTAAGACTGGGATTCGTATTCTTAGCGCAAAGTTTGACAATACTGTGTGCAGGAAAAAAATAGAAAAAACACAAGTTCTAAAAAACAGAAGATGCTAGCTTTTTTTCTGTTGTTTTTTTATACTGGTAAAAAAACAGCAAAGGCAAGTGTAAGTACTCTCAATCTGTTTAAAATAAGAATAGTATCCATAAAGATACTCCCCAGTATAAAGGGGTTATCATACAATTTGAATTCATGCAAAAAGTCCAAAAAGGCTGTTTTGATTTATTTCCTAAAAAAACAAAACTTTCATTTGTCATTCTCATCCTTATTGCTAAGCACTGCAGTGCAATGGAAGGCGGGCTGCTGGACAGTGCCACATAACCCCTTTCTCTGCTTTCTGACTACAGCTTCCAAAACCGCTTGTATGTAATCTATTGCTCTTTTACCCTCAACTAGTACATGCCACAGCCAGATTCCTTCCCCCTCTGACAGTTGTAAATAAAGTCCCAACTAAGTCCCCTAATCAGGCTCCTTCCCCCCCCCTGGCAGTTGTAAATACAGTCATCATTAAGTTTTCTAGATATATACCCTATACCTGTGACGGCTAACCTCCAGCACTCTATCTGTGGTAAAACTACGACTCCCAAGATGTACACTTGCCTGGCTGTTCTCAGAACACACCTGGAGTGCCGGAGGTTAGCCATCACTGCCCTATACCTGGCAGTGGCTCCACTGCGGAGCCGTCCTCTACATAACTTCTGTGGATCCTACGTTACTTCTAAATGTACAGTCGTGGCCAAAAGTTTTGAGAATGACACAAATATTAGTTTTCACAAAGTTTGCTGCTAAACTGCTTTTAGATCTTTGTTTCAGTTGTTTCTGTGATGTAGTGAAATATAATTACACGCACTTCATACGTTTCAAAGGCTTTTATCGACAATTACATGACATTTATGCAAAGAGTCAGTATTTGCAGTGTTGGCCCTTCTTTTTCAGGACCTCTGCAATTCGACTGGGCATGCTCTCAATCAACTTCTGGGCCAATTCCTGACTGATAGCAACCCATTCTTTCATAATCACTTCTTGGAGTTTGTCAGAATTAGTGGGTTTTTGTTTGTCCACCCGCCTCTTGAGGATTGACCACAAGTTCTCAATGGGATTAAGATCTGGGGAGTTTCCAGGCAATGAACCCAAAATGTCAACGTTTTGGTCCCCGAGCCACTTAGTTATCACTTTTGCCTTATGGCACGGTGCTCCATCGTGCTGGAAAATGCATTGTTCTTCACCAAACTGTTGTTGGATTGTTGGAAGAAGTTGCTGTTGGAGGGTGTTTTGGTACCATTCTTTATTCATGGCTGTGTTTTTGAGCAAAATTCTGAGTGAGCCCACTCCCTTGGATGAGAAGCAACCCCACACATGAATGGTCTGAGGATGCTTTACTGTTGGCATGACACAGGACTGATGGTAGCGCTCACCTTTTCTTCTCCGGACAAGCCTTTTTCCAGATGCCCCAAACAATCGGAAAGAGGCTTCATCGGAGAATATGACTTTGCCCCAGTCCTCAGTAGTCCATTCACCATACTTTCTGCAGAAGATCAATCTGTCCCTTCTTGACACCAGGCCATCTTCCAAAAGTCTTCGCCTCACTGTGCGTGCAGATGCGCTCACACCTGCCTGCTGCCATTCCTGAGCAAGCTCTGCAATGGTGGCACTCCGATCCCGCAGCTGAATCCTCTTTAGGAGATGATCCTGGCGCTTGCTGGACTTTCTTGGACGCCCTGAAGCCTTCTTAACAAGAATTGAACCTCTTTCCTTGAAGTTCTTAATGATCCTATAAATTGTTGATTGAGGTGCAATCTTAGTAGCCACAATATCCTTGCCTGTGAAGCCATTTTTATGCAACGCAATGATGGCTGCACGCGTTTCTTTGCAGGTCACCATGGTTAACAATGGAAGAACAATGATTTCAAGCATCACCCTCCTTTTAACATGTCAAGTATGCCATTTTAACCCAATCAGCCTGACATAATGATCTCCAGCCTTGTGCTCGTCAACATTCTCACCTGAGTTAACAAGACGATTACTGAAATGATCTCAGCAGGTCCTTTAATGACAGCAATGAAATGCAGTGGAAAGTTTTTTTTGGGATTAAGTTAATTTTCATGGCAAAGAAGGACTATGCAATTCATCTGATCACTCTTCATAACATTCTGGAGTATATGCAAATTGCTATTATAAAAACTTAAGCAGCAACTTTTCCAATTTCCAATATTTATCTAATTCTCAGAACTTTTGGCCATGACTGTAAGCCAGCTTCCGAGCTGTCTTACATTTAGACCTTTTTCTATGCCTAAACAGGTGTAGAAAATGATGAATGAAACGGGCCTGCTGACCCAACCCCTTCCTCGCCCAAGACACACCCACTTTTTTAGACCTGACATGGGCGGGAAAAAGGACCTTTGTGCTGCAATCTGAGCCAGAAATACGCCTAATTTAGGCATGTTTCTGTTTGATAAATGACCCCCATAATCCTTACTAAGTTCCTGCAGATAAATAATAATTTTGCTGTTGGATCTAGAACAGCAAAGAGACATAGTACTCGCTTGCTCATAAGACATCCTTCAGACGCAGTCTTGTCAGCTTCACTGGACTACTGCACAGGCTCTGATCCTTCAGGGAGAAAATAAAGCAATTTGTACAGTGAACAGAGGACTATTAAGTCAGGATCCGTCAGAAAGAAGAGGGACTGAGCATGCATGTCCATCAGCTCTTAACTCCAAAGATGGACATACACAATGTCATACACTTTGAAAACCAGGCAGCGCCATGTTATGTAGTTAAATGTCATCTGTTTTATGGATCATTTTTAACTCCTTAAGGACTGGGCCCATTTTCATTTTTACATTTTCGTTTTTTCGTCCCCACATTCCAATAGCCATACATTTTTAAATATTCTGACACTTTTTTGGAGGTTTTGATATTACAGTGTTCCTTCTGCACTAAAAACGACATGGTCCTTATTCTGTGGGTCAACACGATTATGGCAATACCAAACATGTAGTTTCTTGTTTGTTTGTTTTTTAATACTTAAAAAAAAAATACTTTTGAAAAAATCCACATTTTCTTTGCATGATTCTCTGACAGCCATAACTTTTTTTTTTTTTTTCTGTCTACAGAGTTGTTTGGTGGCTTGTTTTTTACACTGTCGTTTTTATTGGTACCATTTTTGAGATACGTCCAGACATTTTCGGATGCGGTGATGTTTACTTTTTTTTTTGTTACATAATAACTTTTAGCCCTGTTAGGGGCCTATAACCTGGGATCTTTTGATCACTTGTCCCATAGACCTTGATAGAGAACTGTTATGGTTTATGGGATTGAGAACCTCAGCCTGTTGAGCCATTCATCATGCACAGCTTTTCAGGTAGTTTACCATGACAGGCCTGGAATCCTTCAGCAGGCCCCAGGCTGTCATGGTAACCGATCTGAGACTCGTGATTTCACTGTGGGATCTCCCTCCCTCTGCCTGACTCCACAGATGCAGCGGTCGCCATTGACTGCAGCATCTGAGGACTTAAATGACCAGGTTCGGCATCATTGCAGCCGGGTGCTTACTGTGTTATACAGCCGGCATCCACCATGTATGGAGCTCAGCGCAGCAACCCACTCCATACATTTTATGTCATGGTAGCTTTATTTATTTTACTTGTGTGTGTATGTATATATATATATATATATATATATATAATGACAGTATATAACATTGTGAACACAGACTATGTAATGACTATAGTTATGCTGCGTTCTTACTCTTACAGGTTTTTTTTCTTCGGAGACCAATAGTAATATTGGTATTAGGATTCCGCTTTACCTTTTGGTATGCTTACATTGCAAATTTTTTATACATAGTTTGTTCATTAATTTTATTACTGATAATTCATGTCTCTTCATCTATGCTGCTTTAATTTTAATTATAAATTCAGTGATTGTTTGTCAGACCTGTTTGAACCGGAGCTGTTCAGCTGACATGTAATTAGATTAATCAGGAAGCTAATTAGATACGGTGTTCAAACATTAATACAAGGGATAGGAAGTTATTCATCACTAAAATACTCAAGTTCAGGCTTCTAGAGTTTCAGTACACAGCGGGGGAGGCAGCAAGGTACAAAGGACTGGAAAGAGTCAACTGTTCTGAGCCACTGCCAACGTTTGTGTTTCATCCATGGTGGCGGGACTAGCCTGCGCACCTTTCATCCCCCGCATTAGATGGAGGTGTTGGTACTACCAGTAGCTTAGCCCCCAACTACCATTGCCATTCATAATACTGATGTCTTATTATGTGGCACAGAGGTGATCACCACCTCTACATCCTCTATAGTTATGCCTATGATTACAGAGATATTTTACAACAGGAATGTATAGAATATTCTGTTTTCTCTGTTACTCTTTAGGATAAAAGTTAAGGAGGTTGCACACACATGGCTGTCTCTATTGCAGTCTATGGGAATAATGGAAACAAGATACTTGGTTACTTCTGTATCTCCCATAGACATAAGGGATGTAAACAGCCTAGGATTCTGTCACTGTCCAACTTCAATGATGACTACCAGGCACATATATGATTAAATCAGTGCCCTCCTCCCCTTTTGCCTAGTGGTATTGTGGTTCACAGGGGTGATGTCTTCTTATGTGGCAGAGAGGGGATCGGTACCTCTACATCCTCTATATTTATGCCTATGATTACAGGTATATTTTTACAACAGGAATGTATAAAATATTCTGTTTTGTCTGTTACCCTAGGATTCTGTCACTGTCAAACCTCAATGATGACCACCAGACACATACATGACTATATAAGTGCTCTCCTCCCCTTTTGCCTAGTGGTATCAGGGTACACAGAACACAGACCTCTAATACAAATGCCATTGGAATACAAGGACTTGACCAGTTACAAGACTTAGCCCTGATAACTGTACAGTAACTCACCATCTACCTGCATGTCTATCACCTAACCAAAACAGATTGTTATCTCCGAGAAGTAATTAATGAAGATCAACATTGAATGACAGCAAGCAGTGATCTTAAAAACAATGAGAAAGTAAGTAGTTGCCTAGGTATAATGACGAACGGCACAATGTAGCAAGATTTCTGGCGCTTGTATTGCTCTTCTAAATAGCTTTTATGGATTTTTACAAATAATAGAACGCATTTCAGGACAATCCTAAGCCATTTCTTGAGTAAGGGTTGAGATTCTTGCTACATTATACTATGGGGACCTTACTTCCAATGTTCGTTGTGATGACCGTGGAAGTTTAAACCTTGAAAAATGGCATGGGGAAACAGGCAATGTCTTTTATGGCTGTCAAAATCAGCGAAGTTAATTTAGCTTTTACAGGAGACATTGTGGCTGAGAATGACCAGATACATGAATTATCTTATGGGGAGAAGCAATGTCCGCATGGTCGTTCGGCATATGTCCTCAAAGCCGTTCAACAAAAAAATAGAACGTCCTCTTATTGTCCGCAATATGGACAAGGATAGGGATGTTCTATTAGGGGCTAGCCCTTCCGTTCCACAAAATGCGGTAAACACGGCCAGTATCCATGATTTTAGACAGCAAAACACCCAACGATCGATCTTTCTACACACAACGTCCCTGATAAAAAGGTTATCAGGTTAATATCCTCTTGAACTCTTGGCTTACCAGGCAGCACTCATCCGGTGGGAGCCTTCATTGTAGCAGATACAGGCCTTCAGCAGTGGTCACAGCTAGGGCAATAACACAGCTTCTCTTACCAATGCCCCAAGTCCCTTTTGTGGAAAATTAAATGATGTTGAATTGTATAAATTGAAATAATCCTTTAGGTATGTAAGTAATGAGTGATGGATAGTTTCATTAAAGGTTCTCAGCAGTTACCAGTACATTTATCTCCATTAAAGGGTCATATTGCAAGGATACGCCAGCAATGTCAGATAGGTACAGGTCTCATCTCATGGACTTCCTCCTATCTCCAGAACAGGGCCCTTGGGGCAAAGCATAGCGTACCGCATAAGTTTGGCCACCCTAAGAGTTCTGAAAATAGTCTAGTGCTGGCAGTCCCATAGTGGTGAATGGAGAGGTGGCCTTGCATGTGTGGTGCTCTCTTCATTCACTGCTATGGGACTTCCAAAAATAGCTGAGTGCTCTTGGTTGACACTTTTTGTAACTCCCATACCAGTGAATGGAGAGTTCATCGAGCATGAGTGGTGTGATCTCCTTCACCTCAGTGATCTCCTTCACTTCAGGGAGATAGGAGCACCTATCTGACATTGATGGCATATCCTAGCGATATGCCATCAATGTCTGAGATGGGAAAACCCATTTAAGAGCACAACAGAGCATGAACACATTTTTTATATGACACCATGACTATGTATTTTTAGTATGACTTCACATGTGACTAAATTGTTGCAGAAATTTCCACTACTGAAAAATCAGCAGTACTATTCATCTGAATGGGGTCGGTTTTTCAGTAAGCACATGAAGGTCTGCAAGTCCCATTCAAGCTAATTTGTTTAATGATTTTTCAGTCTCATTATTTTTAGCTTCTTAAAACTTTTTGTTGTGAAGTTGTTACTTTGTGTTTCCCTGTTTAGGTGTCGTACAGGTAAATTATACTGTTTTGTATCAAATCCAGCCAGAAATCTTTCTAATGAATTACCTTGAGTCTCTGGGTGAAATGCAGGTGTCTACATTGGGGTCTTCACTGGTCTGTCAAAATGAAAATGACGGTTGATTGTGTAGATGACTGTGTATGTGTTTGCTATGTCTAACGATCCAGAAAGGAGTGATGTTGCTTCGTACCATGGATAGACAGCTGGATGGCACTAAGTAAACTAAGGAGAGACAAGTTGCTAATATTTCACTTAGTAACCACTGTACTCCATGGTTTGCCATATGTGAAGGAAATATTCTTCAGCAGAACATCAAGGCATACATACTATAAAGAAAACGGAAAGTTGTAAGCTGCTTTCACACACATTGATCTAATGAAAAAATGAAAAGTTTTAACAGTTTTTTGTTGGATTCTATAGGAATATATAACATGCCTTACATACGCTGGGACAGATTTAATATTCTCTTTGTGTTTTATTACTGGCATCAAATTTTTGTGCACAAATGTTATTTTTTGTGGATAGGTCACACAAACTTTTTTTTTCTGTGTCCATTCTGGTTTTTTTTTGTGGCCTATATCCAGATTTGTCCGCATTATGGACAAGCATAGGACTGTACTATTAGGGGCCAGCTCTCCCGTTCCACAAAATGCGGAATGCACATGGCCAGTATCTGTGATTGTGGACAGCAAAACACCCAATAATCGTGTACATGAGCCATAACAAATTCATTATTATTTACATAAAAAATTACATTTCTGGCAAATAAACATGCATTCAACAAATATATTAAAAAGCATGTTCCTCTTAACAAAATGTGTTGCATTTTTCTCCATCACACTTTGGAGTAAGGACAGCATATGAAGCACAGGTCTTAGCAAATTCCTTCCAAACTATTTTGATTGGTGGGCTAATTTACAATTTTGCCTAAGAACACTGCCATGAATAAAGAATGGTATCAAAACATCCTCCAACTGCAACTTCTCCCAAGGATCCAGGAACAATTTGGTGATAACCAATGCTTTCGCTAGCATGTGGAGCACCATGTCGCAAAGCAAAAATGATAACTAAGTGGTTTGGTGAACAAAACATTGAACTTTTAGGTCCATCACCAGGAAACTCCCCAGATCTCAATCCCATTAATAATCTGTGATCAATTCATAAAAAAATACCGAAATTGTGATAAACTCCAAGCAATGTTTAGGCAAAAATGGTAGGTCATCAGTTAGGATTTGCTCCAGAAGCTGATATCCAGAATCACAGGGCAAAGTCTTGAAAAAAAAAGGGTCAACATTGGACATATTGAGTCTTTGCATAAACTTGATGTATTGCAAGTTAAGAAATCTTATGAAATTCTTTTAATTGTAATTTAGTACACCATGGAAACCTCTGACAAAAAAGATCCAAAAACACTGAAGCAGCAAACTTTGTGGAAACCAAAATCTGTGTCAGTCTCAAAACCTTTGGTCACATCTGTATTTTTTAGAACCTTTTCTGGTAGAGAGTTCAATAGTCTCACTGCTCTTATAATAAAGAATCCCCTTCTATGCTGGTGTGGAATCTATTTCTCCACTAAAAATAGAGGATGTCCAGCTTCTTATAGCATTAGTGAGCAAACCCGGATGTGGCCCTAGACACAGAACAGGTGCAGATCGTTCCCATAGACCTTATGTCTATGGAGGCTCCAATCCTGGTTTTGGCTCACTATCACTGAAGGAAATCACTGACCAAAACACTGACGTGTGCATGAGACCTAAGGCAGTGGAATCACAAGTCCCAGGATACAACCAAACAAAGACAATGGACTAGGATTCAAGACTCTGTTAACAAACTGCACATAGCATTCAATATACCCAGCAAAGAGGCCATCACTAGAGGCACAGAAACGAAAGGCATTTAGCAAGTTGGTAACAGAACTAGATTCAGGTGTATGGCTGCTGCAGAGCGACTGGTTCAAGCAAACTTAGGGTGGGTTTGCATTGGCGTTATGGAATTCCACAATTGCATTTTCATATACTATATTTGTCCATATATGTCCCATGGAAGGCTTGCGACAGGAAAGCACAATTTGGAGGCTAGGCTGCACAAAGTTGAATTTATTGTGCATTTTTGTGCACATTTTTGTTACTGAGTCAAAATCTTTCAAATGCACTTGCATTACCAAAGTAATGATGATGTCATGTGATGGCAACTGCTACGTTTCACTCTGAGGTCTTCAATACACAACTGTGGTTTATTCAGTCAATGAATGTGATGTTTTGACCAAAATGTGGTCTTTCTCAAGCACTTGAAAAAGACCACGTTTGGTCGAAACGTCGCATTCATTTGGTGAATAGACCACAGTTGTGTATTGAAGACTTCAGAGTGCTGCGGTTTCACTTTTGATTTTGGATATCGGGGGTTCTACAGGCTGGTACCCATCACTACCGGCACCACCACCAATTGGACACTCTTTTTCCGTAAGTACGGCTATAACCTCTTTTTGACAATAACTGCTACGTTTGACACACTGTGGCAGTTGTGATCACTTTATGTGACATCACTTCTGACTACCTTGGCTCACTCTGGTAGAGAACAGGACACATACGGTCAACTTTGGTGAAATAGACTTAAGGTAAAACAAGTATACTTACAAATGTTTTATTCATGTGACCACAAGTAGAGAGATGTGTACTGTAATGAGTAGTATGAGTTAAAAGACAATTGATGAACAGTTGATAAATAATCACAAATACTTGGATCCCTGGTGGCTTAGTGGGTAAGTACCACCTTCTGTTTTACTGTACCTGACCTTTTATGGTTTAGTGTTTAGTGCCTAGTGTTTGTCCAAGATAATAAAAAAAAAAAATCTTGGACATGTCCCTAAATGCTGTAAATACCTATTTCTCCAGCTTCATTCTCTGTGCCACTGGTTCGGTCCCCCTACCACTGAGGACAATGATTGGCTGCAGCTGTCACCTGGTATATACCTGCATGTCACCTGTGTTGTCTGTAAGGAGTGGCAGGAGGAACTGACCTACGACACAGAGAAGGAAGCAGGAGAATGAGAAATAATGGCATCATTTTTATATTTTATTTTAGAGTATTCCAATATTTTTAATTATCGCAGACAATACTTAAAGAGGACCTTTCACTAGAATAGAAAATCTAAACTAAGCATACAGACATGTAGAGCGGCGCCCAGGGATCTCCCTGCACTTACTATTATCCCTGGGTGCCGCTCCGTTCTCCTGGTATAGGCTCCGGTATCTTCATATGTTCTGCTCCACCCAGTTGAGCCTGCCGGCGTCTCTTTCTCCCATGCTGTAGCGCTGGCCAATCACAGCGCTCAGCTCATAGCCTGAGAGAAAAAAAAACTCTTAGGCTAAGAGCTGAGCGCTGTGATTGGCCAGCGCTACAGCATGGGAGAAAGAGACGCCGGCAGGCTCAACTGGGTGGAGCAGAACATATGAAGATACCGGAGCCTATACCAGGAGAACGGAGCGGCACCCAGGGATAATAGTAAGTGCAGGGAGATCCCTGGGCGCCGCTCTACATGTCTGTATACTTAGTTTAGATTTTCTATTCTAGTGAAAGGTCCTCTTTAAAGGGGTTTTGTCTCTTTAGCACTTACTAATGTATTGTGATTGTCCATATTGCTTCCTTTTCTGACTGGATTCATTTTTCCATTCCATTATACCTTGCTCGTTTCCATGGTTACAGCCACCCTGCAATCCAGCAGTGGAGGTCGAGCTTGCACGCTATAGGAAAAAGCACCAGCCTATGTGTGCTCCCACCATCCCAGCCACCAGAGAGGCCTATAGGGTGCAAACACGACCACCACTGCTGGATTGCAGGGTGGTCGTAACCACGGAAACAAGGAATGTATAATGTAATGGAAAAATGAATCCAGTCAGAAAAGGAAGCAATATGGATAATAACAATACATTAGTAAGTGCCTTGTATTAACTTTCTCTACATAAGAAATGCCACTTGCTCAAGTGAGACAACCCCTTTAAGGATTCCACACAAGTTATACCATCGTTAGCTGAACGATATTTGGGTGGATCGGTCAACAGTCTAACAAGCATAGGGAGTTCCTGACACCACCCTGCCCCAATGGATAATGCTGGGGAAGAGAAAAATTGTGCACATTGAACTTCAACACCTGATCCTTTTGTTCGATCCTGCAGATCGTTAGGCTGACAACTATTAAAGGTGTATGGGCATCTTTATAGTTGTTGGGAGCAATTAGCATATCACAGGATAATTCTTCTCCAGCGGTGATCTCGGCTACCAGTAATACAAGGCAGAGAAATCTGAGCAGCTGTCATCTGAAGCCTTCACACACAGCTACTCCATGTGACACAAAGTATGGAGCCATCTGGTATATGGCAGTATATGGGAAAGTCACATGTTTTCTCAGAGGGAAAAAAATCACAATTTTTTTTTCTCCAAATATTCCTCTGGAGTAAAGCAATGTTTAGTGCCTGTTTACACCGTATGGAAAAGTTAAAAAAGCTAATCCTCAGCCTGCTGCCTTCCTGGCACTGCATTAATCAGCAGCAACTTTTATAGATCTTACCCCACGGCTATATACTGTTTCATTACTGCTGTAAGTGCAAGCACTCTATCAATGATTACATTGATTACTGGATTATTTTAAATTGTACTTTAAAAAGGGCCGAAAGCTTTCCTCATGAACTGCTACATGCACAAACACTCGTTTAAGCACCAAAATGAGCTCCTGAAATGTATTTTTTACAAAAGACTGATGTGTTTTACTGGAGGGGCATTCTTCTATCCTCAGCACAGAGCAGTAGTGAGCGGACATGGCGGCAGACTGCTGATCATCAGCCACAATCTGCTGATCTTACATTGTTTCCAGAATTCCCTTTGTTTTTGTGAGACTGCACCTCACAGGTGGAAGAGGAGATAGTAAGCCGTGCCCGGAGGTGACTGACCTTTACAACTCTAGTCCTAATATAGGTGAGTTTATCTATCTATCTATCTATCTATCTATCTATCTATCTATCTATCTATCTATCTTTCTATCTATCTATCTATCTATCTATCTATCTATCTATCTATCTATCTATCTGCTACTTATCTATTTATCTATTATCTATATATTATTTATCTATCTATGAATATCACTCTATATCTATCTATCTATCTATCTATCTATCTATCTATCTATCTATCTATCTATCTATCTATCTATCTATCTATCTATCTATCCATCATCTTGTATTATCTATCTATCTATCTATCTATCTATCTATCTATCTATCTATCTGCTACTTATCTATTTATCTTTTTCCAGCTCCAGGGCATCCTTTCTATGAACTTGTGCCCAGAACTGCACTAGAGCTTTGCAAAGTGGCAATGTCCCTATCCCACGAGCCCATGACTTTTTTAGCCCATGACAATATCCTGCTTGCCTTAGAAGCAGCTGATTGACATTGTATACTGTTATTTAGTCTATGATCTACAAGTACATCCAAGTCCTTCTCTACAAGTTACTCCACCTAGAACACATGATGAATGTAGATTAGTACCAAGATGGATAACTTTACATTGACACATATTGAATCTCATTTGCCAAGTATATGCCCAAACACTCAGAGCGTCCAAGTCAGCTTGTGGTTTATGGACTTCTTCCATAGACTGTACAGTACTAAATAACTTGGTGCCATCTCCAATGGTGTCATCTGTTCCTCCATTATTCTTCCTCTACACACAGCTTATTCTGAAAAAGTGCCAATGACAATTACACTTTAAGCTTTTGGTCTAAGCAACCAACTGGTGCAGCTAGTGATAACTGTGAATGATTGAAATGAGGAAGTGGGAATAAGAAAAATGACTTGGAGATCAAGAAGGAAAAAGACCCAAGGGCCAAGGACACAACAAAGGAGGAAACTACCCAAGGATCAGGGAGGACACTAAAATAATCACAAACCTTTCATGTCCTTTTGGAGTGGTGCCCTATCCAAATTTTGCTATGGGGTCTCATGGTTACTTGTTACATGCCTAATACAGTCTCTTTTTGGCATATTAACTCTTTGGCAACCAGATAAACAGATAATAATACTGATATTCTATTATTATCTTACATCACAAAGTATGTAAAAATGACATGCAGTTCTAGAAGTTAAAAACATGCAGAAATAGGCAAAAAAAAAAAGACATTCTCATCAAGAAGAGGATGACAGAGTGTGACCTGGAAAGACACAGCCTTCTAGTAATCTAGTAATTTACTTGCAGCCAACTCTGAGCAGAAGAAAGAGCATGGTATTCTAAGAGGCTCAGGGAAAAGTCTGAAATATAAGCTAGGGAAATTTAATCTAAAACAAAATATTCTTATTTCGACCCTATTTGCCTAAAGGGGTTATCATGTTCAGTTGTAGCCATCGTTCTGGCAGGGACTTTGCTAAAGGCCTTTCCAATCTTAAACTTATGAATATATGAAGTAGACAGCAAGTAATTGGAAGAAAGGAGATGAATTCTCGAAGAAAACTGTCTGTTAAAAATAAACTGTTCTTCTTTGGAGCATTATGCTGGTTCCCTAATATACTTGTGACATACTGCCGTTTTCAGACGAAGGTTTATAACACTAAAAATATTCCATCTAGTCTTGAATCACGGGGATCGGTAAGTGACAAGATGGCTGTGCAAGTCCATATTTTTATAACACTGGACTAGCAGCTGCCCAAAGCTAAAATAAAATAGGATGATTATGTAAATGTAAAAACTGCTTTCTTCCCCTCTCTACATTTTTTCAAATATGAATGCATAGTGGCTCGCAGCTAGGCTATTTTGATTTATAAAGTGGTTATTCTAATGTATCTACTTTATATTCTCCAGGAAAATTTTTAAAACAAAAGCTCAAACGAGGACAAAACTTAATAACTGCATAAATGACTGTAGGCTAATATAATGAAAAGGGCTTTCTGTGTTAACAGCTACATAACTATCTCTGCCATCTACAACTAATAGGTACAGGAAATGCCTGGTAACACTGGGCATTGCAAGGGCTGAACATTAGACTACATGTCACATTAAAGGGGTTGCGCCACAAAGAATATTTTAAAATTTTCAAACCAGCACCTGGATCTGAATACTTTTGTAATTGTATGTAATTCAAAATTCAGTACAGTTACTGAATTATTTGCCGAAATCTATCTGTATAGCGCCACCTGCTGTTTGCCCTTTTTCTAAATTCTCTGTCCAGCTCACTGCAATTGACCTACATGCTCAGTTTCATCATTCAAATGCCACCTGCTGCAGCAGAAAGCACACACTCTCTGAGAAAGTGCACCCCCTTCCTTAGATGCCTGCTTGAAATAAATCTAGCAGAGCCATTGTAGGAATGAATGGGCAGATCTCTGAATCCATTTGAAGAACAGGCCTGGAGGTAAGTTTGTTAAGGGCTGAGAATCTTCAAAAGAATGCTCGTTAGAAATTATCTGGCGGTGTTAATGTGCCGCCAATTAACCAATGAGCAAGTGAAACGCTCATTCATCAAGTAATCTGATAGTTTGTCCGGTGGCGGATCATGGTGTCTAATCACGATCTGCTGCCAACAAACAGTGAGTCAATATGGGGAAGAACGATGGCATTGGCGATCGCTCCTCCCCATGCTCTGGAGGAGAACGCTACATGTAAATGCTGCCGTATCTTCCACCAGCGAGTAGCAGATTGTTGGGAAGGAACGCTTCATTCGTGATAATCTGCTGCTCTGTCATCCTAGGGACCTTTAGAAAGAAGCCATCCCAAAGGGACCTTTAGAAAGAAGCCATCATGTACTGTATGACACAACATCCCTATAAACACACACAACTCACCTGCCTCCAAAATCCTATTCCTTATGTCTCTGAACTGCTGTTCACAGCTCATAGCAGCAGCTCAGGTAAGAATGCTGCCCCCACGTACAGTACATGGGAAGATAAATACAATAAAAAGTGTTATGATTATTTCCTCGTTATTTTTCAGTATACTTTCTTCATTCGGTCCGAGGCTTGTGACACACAGGGGTGGGAAATGTACTAAACACAGTGTTTTATAATCCTGTATGAGCCCAAAGTGCACCGGAGAAATATGCAGTTCTGGCCTCTTAATAAATTTGATGCATCATTGCCCATCCTTGTGCCAGAAATGCAAAATCTACATTTTTTAGAAAGGTGCTGAGTAGGAGATGGTTCCAGCTATCGGCAAACAGTTGATTTCTCCGGGGCGTGTCGCAGCCACCAAACGTGTTCTGTGACAGTAATTGTAGTTTAACAATATAGCAATCCTTACTGACACCTGGAAAAGTTAACAACATAGTTGCAAGATTTGTTTACTTGACATTTTCAATGTCTTTTGTGATATGGTAATACGGTCAAATTCGAAACCTCTCCATCTCCAACACAGGGGCTGTGGACATGATGTATTATATGAGAGTGAGCTACTCTTATAGAGGAGGGTCCTAAGTGTGTCCCCTCCTATAACATCCCAAAAAAATCACTGATCCTGAGTGTGAGGTCTCATACCAGTCAGTCGCAGAGGTGAGGTGTGGTTTGCAGTGGAAATCTGTCACCTTAAAAATGGTTCACAATCTATGGGCAGCATGGAATAAAGCAGGAGGAGCTGAGCAGATTGGTATACAGGTTATGATTCAGTATACTGTGTGTTATATTAGTTTAAACCCATGTTCTGAGGGACTGCCTACTGGACTCCTAAGCATAGAAGGTGTATAGCTTTAAATGAATAAAATACAAGCAGTGGTGCACAGTGAGTGAAGGCCGCCCATGTGGTTGCCCAGAGGACAGCCAGCCTTTCTGATACTGTAAGGAGTCCCTGATATTCTCTATGGAGTCACAGTTTGGTCCATCCTCCTTTCAGAGGCTTCTCTTAGGAGTTTCTGCTTATTACTATGGAATCCTCTGACATGAAGGGCAATGGGCCTTCTGCATTATGAGGACATCCCAGTAGATTTTACTTTTATTACTCTTTTTTTGCCAGATTGTTGCTGGGTCTTGAATACAGGACCTGCTGTATGGTGGGCAGAAACCCTACAGGTTTAACTGCTGTCATTGGAAGGATTTTCTCTGACTAAGACCCTCAATAGTATTCTCGCCATGCATAATGGACTGGTTTTTAAAGACACATCTCTCTCTCTCTGTATATATATATATATATATATATATATATATATATAAAATATATAAAGCTGATTGTATGTATGTGTGTATGTCCGCTAAGCAATCCGCACCGTCACATTTACAATCACGAAATTTTGCACCGCCGCCTCCTGTGACTCGGGGAACATCATAGACTATGTTTTGTGTTGAAATTTTCACCCTGCGCTTTCCAATTATTTGCCCAAAAATATGCTTAGTAACCTAACCGCCAAACTACAGGAGCCATTGTCTGTTGGCTGTTGTGGCAGTTAGCCTGGGTATTCATCAGGTTGCATATAGCAACCAATCAGAGCTCAGCTTCTATTTTGCTACAGGTCATTAATATGAGCTCTGATTGGTTGCTATAGGCAATGAGGGAAATTCTTAGTATAAGACAACTTATGTGTGAGTTAATATGATTTTGATTGCGAAGCTTAGACAACGTTGTTGTAGAGGCTGATGTAACTCACATGACCTTAAAGGGCTTCTGTCACCCCACTAAAGTCATATTTTTTTTTTGGGCTAGTTAAATTACTTATCCTGCGATATATGAAAATATAATGGTGTTACTTACTTTGATTCAGCAGTTTCTTCTAAAAACGAACTTTTATAATATGTAAATTAGGTATCTACCAGCAAGTAGGGCGGCTACTTGCTGGTAGCAGCTGCAGAAAACCGCCCCCTCGTCGTGTTGATTGACAGGGCCAGCCGGGATCTCCTCCTCCGGCCAGCCCTGTCGGCATTTTAAAAATCGCGCGCCTGTGTTCATTCGGCGCAGGCGCTCTGAGATGAGGAGGCTCGCCTTCTCAGCACTCCCTCAGTGCGCCTGCGCCGATGACGTCACCGAAATAGAAGACGTCATCAGCGCAGGCGCACTGAGGGAGTGCTGAGGAGGTGAGCCTCCTCATCTCAGAGCGCCTGCGCAGAATGAATGAATGAATGAAGTAATTTAACTAGCCCAAAAAAAATAAATGACTTTAGTGGGGTGACAGAAGCCCTTTAAGTGTATACTAATTCTGTGGGGTTTTATTTTTTACTGTCAATAAAAAACAATAATGCCCCGCTGTGGAGGTCTTTGTTAGGGGGGCGGATGGGATGTTGTGGAGGTCACTGTAAAAAGAGCGGGCTGCTGTGAATGTCAAAGTTAAGGGGGTGGGCTGCTGTGGAGGTCACATTTAAAGAAGGCAGGGCACTGTGTGGGGTTAATGTTAAGGGGGGGAAGACTCTGGAGGTCACTGGTTTAGGGGTGGGGTACTTAAGAGGTCACTGTTAAAGGGGCGGGGCCATGTGAGGGGGTCACTGTTAAGGGGGTAGCCTGGTATGGAGGTCACAGTTAACAGGGCAGGGTGCTGTGGAGGTCAATGTTAAGGGGTAGATCGCTGTGGAGGGTCACTGTGAAGGGGGCGGGATGCTGTTGTGGTCACCGTTAAAGGGGCAGGCTTCTGTGAAGGTCAATGTTAAGGGGGTGGGCTGCTGTGGAGGTCACATATTAAGGAGGCGGGGAACTGTGGGGGGGGGTCACTGTTATCCTTAAAAAATAGATCATCAGCTTCTGATCGGCGGGTGTCCGACACCCGGGACCCCCGCTGATCAGAGAAGGCAGCGGCGCTCCAGCAGCGGTGCGGCCTTCTCACTGTTTACCGCCGGCCCACTGACGTCACGACTAGTATCAACTAGCGTGGGCAGGGCTAAGCTCCATTCAAGTGAACAGAGCTTAGCCCCCCCCACGCTAGTTGATACTAGTCGTGACGTCAGTAGGCCGACGGTAAACAGTGTGAAAACCGCGCCGCTGCTGGAGCGCCACTGTCTTCTCAAAAAGCTGATCGGCGGGGGTCCCGTGTGTCGGACACCCGCCGATCAGAAGCTGATAATCTATCCAGAGGATAGATCATCTGTTAAATGAAAGTGCAGAACCCCTTTAATTACAGTGGTGTCAAGAAACTTTGGACTTGAATGTATTGTCTTTAGTGTTTAATCCAGGTTTTGTTTTGGATCCAGTGATGGTTGGTTTCCAGTGTGGAGGCCTCATGTTGAGTGCTTTAATCTTGCCTTTGCTGTGGAGTGACACACTTCTCCAACTGCGGGTGTGATGATCTCAGAAGCCATTCCATATCACAGTCGGTCACCCCCAGTATGATACAAGGGACATGTGTTGCCTCTCATGGCAGGGTTTCCAATTGGTATTTTTCAGCAGGGTAATGCTTGTCCACACACAAAAAGCTAGCTTTGGCAATCTACGGGTGTGCAGCATCTGTGGCCAAATGTGCCACAGGATACCTTCAGGAACCTGTATGCCTCCATGCCCATACATATCTTATCCTGTATCCAGGGTAGAGGCCGTATCTCATCTTGTTTCCAGGGTAACAGGGTCCTAGATCCTCCTTTCAGTTGTACAGTTTTCCACAATAGACCTATCATTGCGCTCTAATAATATAATTAGTGATGAGCGGCAGGGGCAATATTCGAATTCACAATATTTTGCGAATATTTGGTAGAATATTAGTCATATATTCGCGAATTCGACATTATTTTCTTGATCGCGAAAAATCGGCAATGTAATATTCGCGTACTGCGCCCAAAATACAGGTGTGGGTCACTATAGCTACATTTTTCAAGCTGCTAGAAGTTTTCCTGAGACTGAAGAAAATAGTTGGCACGGCAGAACATTACAATAGCTTTATATGCAGATAGAGAGCTCCAATATATTCTTGATTGTGAAAACGGCATTGATGATGCAAATATTTTGGCGCAATATGTGCAACTTCACATTTTAACAGGTCTGACTACTTATTAGTGATTGGTGCACTAAGTATTGTTGTGAACTTGTGACATCACAGCGCTATGTCTGTAGAATGTATGTATGGACAGCAGAACCTATCACACTACCTAACACCCTGCACTGGAACCTATCAGCTACACTATATCAGAATATAACCTACACTTAGGGGGCGGAGCTTGTGCCTGAGCCGAATGGTCGCTTCTGGCTGAGCTCCGTGCTTAGACCTGCTGAGAACGAAGATATTGCAAGCTACTGAGACCTCCTAACATGGTTAAGATCGGAGGACAGAGACCCCTCGACCCAGGAGCCATTCCTAAAGCTCCGAATCCCAACTCAGGTATGGCTAAATACCTTAAAAAGCAAGCGGCTGCTCCAGGGATTAAAGAAACCAAGATGGCGCCGCCGAGTGAACGCACCTCTGATGGCGGCGAGGAGGGACAGTCGGAGGTGGAGAGTGAAGCAGGGGACATCGGATCCCCTCGGGCACTACCAGTATCCAGGAAATTTATAAAGCAAGCTCTGGCTGAAGCTTTACTGCCGCTCCGGCAGGAAATATCTGGCCTCACACAAGAAATTCAGCATGTAGGCCATAGGGTAGAATCTCTAGAAACATCACAGGCCGCTGTGATTGAACATAGCACAGCGATCACCCAATCTCTCACAGTGTGCCAAGCGCACATCAATGCCCTCTATAACAACCTGGAAGACCAGGAAAATCGTGGACGCAGGAACAATCTGCGTTTTAGAGGAATACCAGAATACGTATCTAATGAAGAAATCTTACCAGCGATCCTGTCCGTTGCAGCCTCACTTCTAAGCAGTGAAGATCCCCCTAACATCTTAATTGAAAGAGCGCATAGGGCTCTTAGGCCCAAACCGAAAGGTAATGAGCCCCCAAGAGACATAATTTGTCGCTTCCTAAACTTCGCCGATAAAGAACGAATTCTCACGGCCGCAAGACAGACGAAATCCGTCACCTATAGCAACGTACCCATCTCAATATTTCAGGATTTGGCTCCTGTTACGCTCCAAAAGAGAAAAATCCTTAAACCCCTCACTGATTTTCTGCGAGAGAAGCGTATCCTCTACAGATGGACCTTTCCATTTGGACTATCGTTCAGCTACTCTGGGAATTATATCAGAATCTCGACCTATGCAGACCTACAAGAATTCCTCTCATCCTCAGACGTCCCTTCTCTAGATATAGCCTGCTGGGACTCTGTTACTGATATCACCTCTCTTCCAGAATTACCGAAGATGGCACCTTGGGAAAGAGCAGGCACTCCTAAACAACAGAGAGCAAAGAGAAGAAACAGTTCCCTGACGCCTAAGAGAATTGCATGGTCCACCTCTTAATGTCTGATGGACAATTGATGTCATTAACCTTATGATGCCTTTGTTCATGTCCTCTTCTGTCCTCCTTCCTTCCTTCCTTCCCTCCCTCTTTCCATCCTGATTCACCTTTATCTCTACTTATTTTCTCCTCCTCCTCCCGTCCCACCTTTTTTCCCCCTTCTTCCCTTTTCCCTCTTTCCCTTCTCACACCCTCCTCCCTTTTTCGCTCCACTCCAATGGTCTCAACAACATATACTCTGTCGTCCTTTAGCAGGTCGCTCTATATGGGGTTATTACCTCCTTCCCCCCCCCCGCTCTTTTAATTGCTAATTATCTAATTGATAAGTGTCAATTATAATTCACATTAATGTTGGTTGCCCAAACGCGACCTTGTTTTAGTTTTAGTTATGCGTTTGTAATTTTCTCTTTATTTTTTCTTATTTTTCTGCTATTTCACAGTCAGGAAATATTGACACACTGTACAGGTGTTCTCGGTGTTGTGCTGTGCTGGGTCCTGACTCCTCTTGGGGCCGCCAATCACACTTTTTTCTCCATCTCTGATGCCAAAAATAATTGCGAAATCCTCCCTGCCCATACCTTCACATTTAATCCACAATGACGGATTTTAAACTCGCGTCCTTCAATGTGAAGGGATTAAGATCACCCTCTAAAAGATCCCAGATCTTCTCCCTTCTCTGGAAAGAGAGGTGCTCAATTATTTTTCTTCAAGAAACCCACTATAAGCAGGGAAACTACCCTGATCTCTCCTACTCTAAATTTCCTGATTAGTATCATTCTGGTTCTGATGGGGCGGCCTCCAGGGGAGTCAGCATTGGTATAAAAAAGAACTTCCCTTTTCAATACTCCTCTCACATTGCAGACACCGAGGGAAGATATGTTATTTTAAAGGGTCTTATTGGACACAAAATGTTCACTTTGGTTAATGTCTATGCCCCCAATTACAACCAAGTCTCTTGGCTTTTGAAAGTTCTGTCTATTGTTGAAAATATCAAAGAAGGTACAGTTATCCTAGCTGGGGACCTAAACTTAGCCTTACATCCGATCTCGGACACTTCATCCAAGAAGTCTTCTATTTCGGGTAAACTACTAAAAAAAGTCAAAAGTAAACTACATGACTTGGGATTAGTTGACATATGGAGATGTATGAATCCGACTGGTATTGATTACACCTTTTATTCGGCTCCTTCTCATTCATACAGCAGAATCGATTACATCTTCGTGCCTAAAGACTTCTTACACCAATCCTCTGACCCCCAGATTGGAAACATTACCGTTTCAGACCACTCTCCAATTTTCTGCTCCTTCCACCCTCAACCTGGATATGGTAAGTCCTCCGGTTGGAGACTAAATGAGTCCATATTGAGCGACACTAGCCACGTTTCCTTTTTCACCTCCCTTTTAGAGCAATACTTTAAGTCCAATGACTCCCCTGAAATTTCCGCGCAGACATTATGGGACGCCCACAAAGCTTATATACGCGGACACTTCATAAGCAAGTGCTCTCACCTAAAAAAATTAGCTGACAAACATTTCTCATCCATATTAGATCGCATTCATAGCTTAGAGAACCTGCATAAACGGTCGCTGGACCCTCAACATCTCACCGAACTATTGGCTAATAGATCTGAGCTGAAAAATATCTTAAATAAAAAATCAGCTAAATATTACCTTTCTTCCCAACAAAAATTCTATGCCCACGGCAATAAAGCCTCAAGATTCCTCATGAACCGAATTCAAAGAAGAAAAAATGCTAGATATATAATCTCTATCAAATCCCCCCAAGGACAACAACTTTTTTCTCCTGAATCTATTGCGGAACAATTTCGCCTTTTTTACAAAGACCTTTATAATTTGCCCCCCCCTTCTGATAGTATTTCAGCCTCTGGAACACTTAGCCACCCCAACTCTTTCCTGGATACTCTCAAATTACCTTCTTTGACCTTGTCCCAGAAGGAAGACCTTTCAAGGCCTTTTGAACTCACAGAGCTTCTCAGGGCCCTAAAATCCTCCCCAAAGAATAAATGTCCCGGCCCTGATGGTCTCCCGACTGTTTATTACTCCGTTTTCCATAATACTTTAGCCCCCTTCCTCCTCCAGGTCTGTAACCAAACTCTTCTAAACTTTCCCCTCTCCACAGACATGACGAGAGCTGTGATCTCGATCATCCCTAAGGAAGGAAAAGATCTTACTAACTGTGCTAATTATCGCCCAATATCCCTTCTAAACACAGATTTGAAATTATTAGCTAAAATGTTAGCAACCAGAATACAACATATCCTTCCTGTATTGATACACCCTGACCAAGTAGGGTTTGTCAGGGGAAGAGAAGGGAAAGACAACACTACTAAGATCCTGAAAGCCCTATTTTACGCCTCCAATAAAAAAGTTCCTTTGGTTCTCCTAGGTACCGACGCGGAAAAGGCATTCGATCGCATTGACTGGTTATATATAAAGCTTACCTTGCAGAAATTTGGATTTCCTGAAACTTATATTCAAGCTATCTTTGCAATGTACTCTAATGCTTCCGCGTCGGTCCTAGCGAATAACCATATTTCGAATAACTTCCAGATTAAAAATGGCACACGCCAAGGCTGTCCTCTCTCCCCCCTTATTTTCGTATTAGTTATGGAAACTCTCATGCAAGCACTTAGGCAAGAAGATTCCATTAAAGGGTTAAAGATTGGTTCACATGAACATAAACTAGCCGCTTTTGCGGATGATCTTTTGATCCTAACCACTAACCCTAGTACCTCCATGAATAAAATACTCCATACGCTAGATGTTTTTAGTTCATTCTCCAACTTTAAGGTCAACCCCCAAAAGTCTCAGATTCTACATATTGGTTTATCCCCTGCGTCCGTTAAAAAACTCCAAACTAATTCCCCATTTAATTGGACGACCCAATTCATAACATACTTAGGAATTAAGATTAATGCCCACTTGCCAGACCTTTTCCATTTGAACTATACCCCCCTTTTAAAGTCTATGGTCGCTCAATTGGACTCACTAGAAAAACACTTCCTTTCCTGGTTTGGAAGGAAAAACATTGTAATGTCATTGGTCATCCCAAGACTGACTTACCTCCTCCAGGTTCTCCCTATCATGATCCCCCGTTCTTTTTTCATTAAATTAAATGCCCTTATACGACAGTTCCTATGGGATAAGAAAAAGCCCAGAATTTCACTTTCCTCCCTCATAAGACCGAAAAAACTAGGAGGTATAGGCCTTCCTGATCCAGAATTATACATGAAGGCGATACATCTCTGTAGAGTAGTTGATTGGATACGTTCTCCTACACATAAAATATGGCTCCATATTGAAAACTCCAACTTTGCGTCCTCTATTAGATCTCTTCTGCTCTCAGGTAAGCCTATATCTCACCTTCCCCATATGACTAACCCTCTAATAAGGTCTACTATCAATGTATGGAAGTGGTTTTCCTCCAACTATGTTGACCAACTTCCTCTGTCTCACCTCCTTCAAATCAAGGATTTATATTCACTCGCCCCTAAGGAAGTAAAATCCTCCATCCCCTCCCTGATTAGATCTTCATCTACTCCTATATTGGAGCTACTAGATGGCGATGGCTGTGTTCCCCCTGAATCTACTCTTGCCTCCACAAGTGGTATACTGCCCGCAAATTTTCTTGCTCTCAAATATCTTAAAGAAGAGCTGCTCAGTTACTCCAAATCCACCCCCATGTCACATACCTCTGGATGGTTTGAGAATCTGATTTCCTCTACCACCTATCCCCCCAAACTAATCTCCTTCATATATAAAAAGCTCATCCAGCCCCACACGAGAGTTAAACCCTCATACATAGGATTATGGGAAAAAGATTTAGGCAAACAATTTTCTGACATGGAGGTTGATTCACTGCTGATTACCCCTCATAGGTCCTCAAGGTGCGTCAGGGTGCAGGAGAATGGTTACAAAATTCTGTCCAGATGGTACAGAACACCCGATAAAGTGGCTCTCATGTACCCTGGCGTACCAGACTTGTGCTGGAGATGTGGCTCGGATAGAGGCACTTTCATGCACATTTGGTGGAACTGCCCTCCTCTATTGAGTTGGTGGAAACAGATAATCCGCATTAGTAACTCTATAAGCGGTTCTTCTGCCCCATGCTCACCGGAAATAGCCCTTCTATCTCTAAATATATCCAAATACGATAAAAGTCATGGACTACTTTTACACCTTTTGTCAGCGGCCCGTCTCCTTATTCCCACAAAATGGCGATCTGACGAAATCCCCTCCATTGAACAGTGGACAAACAAGGTTGATCAAATTTACCGCCTTGAGGAGCTTTCTAATTGGGAGTTGGGTACCAGGAAGAAATTCCTCTTGACTTGGTCGGCTTGGAGGAGACACCGAAACTTCTCATAACTAGCCCCTCCTTGAATAACAGGGAGCTGTTACCTTTAGATACATAGGACTTCATACCAGCTGAATTGCTAATAGTCTACTGATTTGCGGTTATACTATTATTCCCTTAAATCAGAATTTTGCTCACCCTCTCTGTACAACTATTACACTGTTTGTACTGGTACCAACCCCTGCTGTGTCAGGATATGACAATTGCTTCTTGTAAGTGATTTATTCTTTTTTTCTTTTCTCTTCCTTTATTCTTTTCGTTTGTATTAAAAACAAAAAATCAATAAAAAAAAAAAAAAAAAGAATATAACCTACACTTAGGGATGAGCGAACCCGAACTGTATAGTTCGGGTTCGTACCGAATTTTGGGGTGTCCGTGACACGGACCCGAACCCGAACATTTTCGTAAAAGTCTGGGTTCGGGTTCGGTGTTCGGCGCTTTCTTGCCGCTTTTTGAAAGGCTGCAAAGCAGCCAATCAACAAGCATCATACTATTTGCCCCAAGAGGCCATCACAGCCATGCCTACTATTGGCATGGCTGTGATTGGCCAGTGCAGCATGTGACCCAGCCTCTATATAAGCTTGGGTCACGTTGCGCTGCACGTCACTCTGCTGATTCAAGCATAGGGAGAGGTTGCAGCTGCGACGTTAGGGCGAGATTAGGCAGATTAACTCCTCCAAAAGACTTCATTCTGTGATCGATCTGCAGCTGTGGATCATTGAAGTGCTAATATCGACTTGCTCACTTTTTTGAGGCTGCCCAGAGCGTTTTTAGATCACTTTTTTTCTGGGGTGATCGGCGGCCATTTTGGGACTTGTGGTGCGCCAGCACAAGCTATCGCCAAGTGTATTTAACCATCAATAGTGTGGTTATTTTGTGCTATATCCTACATCAGCTGCAGGCTGAGCCTGTGTCACCGAAGTGCATTTAACCATCAACAGTCTGGTTATTTTTTGGCCATATACTACATCAGCTGCAGGCTGAGCCTGTGTCACCGAAGTGCATTTAACCATCAATAGTGTGGTTATTTTTTGGCCATATACTACATCAGGGGCAAGTTGAGCCTGTCACCCAGCGCCTAAAAAATAGACCTGACATTTCTTTTCAACCAAATCTGTACTGTTTTAGCTGGTCAAGTTATTTGTAGTGACCGTAAAAGCACACTTTTTGTTCTGGGTTGAAAAACTATTCCCAAATTTGCCATTCTCAAAATAAATAGTTTCTGGTATATGAGGCCTACTTGAAATCTATCCCAAAAAGGATATCTTACATTGAAGGTGCTGATAGTGTCATTCAGAAAAACCTAAGACACACGCTACCGTGCAGATAGAAGTCTGATTCTGTGATTAAACCTATACCTGTCACATAGCGCAAAAAAAAACCAGGCCTGACATTTCTATTCAACCAAATCTGTACTGTTTTAGCTGGTCAAGTTATTTGTAGTGACCGTAAAAGCAGACTTTTTGTTCTGGGTTGAAAAACTATTCCCAAATTTGCCATTCTCAAAATAACTAGTTTCTGGTATTTGAGGCCTACTTGAAATCTATCCCAAAAAGGATATCTTACATTGAAGGTGCTGATAGTGTCATTCAGAAAAACCTAAGACACACGCTACCGTGCAGATAGAAGTCTGATTCTGTGATTAAACCTATACCTGTACCATAGCGCAAAAAAAAACCAGGCCTGACATTTCTATTCAACCAAATCTGTACTGTTTTAGCTGGTCAAGTTATTTGTAGTGACCGTAAAAGCAGACTTTTTGTTCTGGGTTGAAAAACTATTCCCAAATTTGCCATTCTCAAAATAACTAGTTTCTGGTATTTGAGGCCTACTTGAAATCTATCCCAAAAAGGATATCTTACATTGAAGGTGCTGATAGTGTCATTCAGAAAAACCTAAGACACACGCTACCGTGCAGATAGAAGTCTGATTCTGTGATTAAACCTATACCTGTACCATAGCGCAAAAAAAAAACAGGCCTGACATTTCTATTCAACCAAATCTGTACTGTTTTAGCTGGTCAAGTTATTTGTAGTGACCGTAAAAGCACACTTTTTGTTCTGGGTTGAAAAACTATTCCCAAATTTGCCATTCTCAAAATAACTAGTTTCTGGTATATGAGGCCTACTTGAAATCTATCCCAAAAAGGATATCTTACATTGAAGGTGCTGATAGTGTCATTCAGAAAAACCTAAGACACACGCTACCGTGCAGATAGAAGTCTGATTCTGTGATTAAACCTATACCTGTCACACAGCGCAAAAAAAAACAGGCCTCACATTTCTATTCAACCAAATCTGTACTGTTTTAGCTGGTCAAGTTATTTGTAGTGACCGTAAAAGCACACTTTTTGTTCTGGGTTGAAAAACTATTCCAAAATTTGCCATTCTCAAAATAACTCGTTTCTGGTATATGAGGCCTACTTGAAATCTATCCCAAAAAGGATATCTTACATTGAAGGTGCTGATAGTGTCATTCAGAAAAACCTAAGACACACGCTACCGTGCAGATAGAAGTCTGATTCTGTGATTAAACCTATACCTGTCACACAGCGCAAAAAAAAACAGGTCTCACATCTCTATTCAACCAAATCTGCACAGTTTTAGCTGGTCAAGTTATGTGTAGTGACCGTAGAAGCAGACTTTTTGTTCTGGGTTGAAAAAGCATTCCCAAATTTGCCATTCTCAAAATTGTGGTGAACGGGAACAATGAGGAAAACATCTAATAAGGGACGCGGACGTGGACATGGTCGTGGTGGTGTTAGTGGACCCTCTGGTGCTGGGAGAGGACGTGGCCGTTCTGCCACAGCCACACGTCCTAGTGAACCAACTACCTCAGGTCCCAGTAGCCAGCAGAATTTACAGCGATATTTGGTGGGGCCCAATGCCGTTCTAAGGATGGTAAGGCCTGAGCAGGTACAGGCATTAGTCAATTGGGTGGCCGACAGTGGATCCAGCACGTTCACATTATCTCCCACCCAGTCTTCTGCAGAAAGCGCACAGATGGCGCATGAAAACCAAGCCCATCGGTCTGTCACATCACCCCCATGCATATCAGGGAAACTGTTTGAGCCTCAAGTTATGCAGCAGTCTCTTATGCTGTTTGAAGACTCTGCTGCCAGGGTTTCCCAAGGGCATCCACCTAGCCCTTCCCCAGGGGTGGAAGAGATAGAATGCACTAACGCACAACCACTTATTTTTCCTGATGATGAGGACATGGGAATACCACCTCAGCACGTCTCTGATGATGACGAAACACAGGTGCCAACTGCTGCGTCATTCTGCAGTGTGCAGACTGAACAGGAGGTCAGGGATCAAGACTGGGTGGAAGACGATGCAGGGGACGATGAGGTCCTAGACGCCACATGGAATGAAGGTCGTGCCACTGACTTTCACAGTTCGGAGGAAGAGGCAGTGGTGAGACCAAGCCAACAGCGTAGCAAAAGAGGGAGCAGTGGGCAAAATCAGAACACCCGCCGCCAAGAGACTCCGCCTGCTACTGACCACCGCCATCTGGGAACGAGCACCCCAAAGGCAGCTTCAAGGAGTTCCCTGGCATGGCACTTCTTCAAACAATGTGCTGACGACAAGACCCGAGTGGTTTGCACGCTGTGCCATCAGAGCCTGAAGCGAGGCATTAACGTTCTGAACCTTAGCACAACCTGCATGACCAGGCACCTGCATGCAAAGCATGAACTGCAGTGGAGTAAACACCTTAAAAACAAGGAAGTCACTCAGGCTCCCCCTGCTACCTCTTCTGCTGTTGCCGCCTCGGCCTCTTCTGCTGCTGCCGCCGCCTCGGCCTCTTCTGCTGCTGCTGCCGCCGCCTCGGCCTCTTCCTCCGCCTCTGGAGGAACGTTGGCACCTGCCGCCCAGCAAACATGGGATGTACCACCAACACCACCACCTGTGTCACCAAGCATCTCAACCATGTCACACGGCAGCGTTCAGCTCTCCATCTCACAAACATTTGAGAGAAAGCGTAAATTCCCACCTAGCCACCCTCGATCCCTGGCCCTGAATGCCAACATTTCTAAACTACTGGCCTATGAAATGCTGTCATTTAGGCTGGTGGACACACACAGCTTCAAACACCTCATGTTACTTGCTGTCCCACAGTATGTTGTTCCCAGCCGCCACTACTTCTCCAAGAGAGCCATGCCTTCCCTGCACAAACAAGTGTCCGATAAAATCAAGTGTGCACTGCGCAACGCCATCTGTGGCAAGGTACACCTAACCACAGATACGTGGACCAGTAAGCACGGCCAGGGACGCTATATCTCCCTAACTGCACACTGGGTAAATGTAGTGGCGGCTGGGCTGTTTGGCGCACGTCCTTCCGCCGCCAAGGATCGCAGGGCAACATTCTTTGCCTCCTGTCTCCTCCTCCTCCTACTCAGCTTCCTCCTCCTCTTCTTCCACCTGCTCATCCAGTCAGCCACACACCTTCACCACCAACTTCAGCACAGCCCGGGGTAAACGTCAGCAGGCCATTCTGAAACTCATATGTTTGGGGGACAGGCCCCACACCGCACAGGAGTTGTGGTGGGGTATAGAACAACAGACCGATGAGTGGTTGCTGCCGGTGAGCCTCAAGCCCGGCCTGGTGGTGTGCGATAATGGGCGAAATCTCGTTGCAGCTCTGGGACTAGCCGGTTTGACGCACATCCCTTGCCTGGCTCATGTGCTGAATTTGGTGGTGCAGAAGTTCATTCGCAACTACCCCGACATATCAGAGCTGCTGCATAAAGTGCGGGCCGTCTGTTCGCGCTTCCGGCGTTCACACCCTTCCGCTGCTCGCCTGTCTGCGCTACAGCGTAACTTCGGCCTTCCCGCTCACCGCCTCATATGCGACGTACCCACCAGGTGGAACTCCACCTTGCATATGCTGGACAGACTGTGCGAGCAGCAGCAGGCCATAGTGGAGTTTCAGCTGCAGCACGCACGGGTCAGTCGCACTGCGGATCAAACACACTTCACCACCAATGACTGGGCCTCCATGCGAGACCTGTGTGCCCTGTTGCGTTGTTTCGAGTACTCCACCAACATGGCCAGTGGCGATGACGCCGTTATCAGCGTTACAATACCACTTCTATGTCTCCTTGAGAAAACACTTAGGGCGATGATGGAAGAGGAGGTGGCCCAGGAGGAAGAGGAGGAAGAGGGGTCATTTTTAGCACTTTCAGGCCAGTCTCTTCGAAGTGACTCAGAGGGAGGATTTTTGCAACACCAGAGGCCAGGTACAAATGTGGCCAGACAGGGCCCACTACTGGAGGACGAGGATGAGGAGGAGGAGGTGGAGGAGGATGAGGATGAAGCATGTTCACAGCGGGGTGGCACCCAAAGCAGCTCGGGCCCATCACTGGTGCGTGGCTGCGGGGAAACTCAGGACGATGACGATACGCCTCCCACAGAGGACAGCTTGTCCTTACCTCTGGGCAGCCTGGCACACATGAGCGACTACATGCTGCAGTGCCTGCGCAACGACAGCAGAGTTGCCCACATTTTAACGTGTGCGGACTACTGGGTTGCCATCCTGCTGGATCCCCAATACAAAGACAATGTGCCCACCTTACTTCCTACACTGGAGCGTGATAGGAAGATGCGCGAGTACAAGCGCACGTTGGTAGACGCGCTACTGAGAGCATTCCCAAATGTCACAGGGGAACCAGTGAAAGCCCAAGGCGAAGGCAGAGGAGGAGCAAGAGGTCGCCAACGCAGCTGTGTCACGGCCAGCTCCTCTGAGGGCAGGGTTAGCATGGCAGAGATGTGGAAAAGTTTTGTCACCACGCCACAGCTAAGTGCACCACCACCTGATACGGAACGTGTTAGCAGGAGGCAACATTTCACTAACATGGTGGAACAGTACCTGTGCACACCCCTCCACGTACTGACTGATGGTTCGGCCCCATTCAACTTCTGGGTCTCCAAATTGTCCACGTGGCCAGAGCTAGCCTTTTATGCCTTGGAGGTGCTGGCCTGCCCGGCGGCCAGCGTTTTGTCTGAACGTGTATTCAGCACGGCAGGGGGCGTCATTACAGACAAACGCAGCCGCCTGTCTACAGCCAATGTGGACAAGCTGACGTTCATAAAAATGAACCAGGCATGGATCCCACAGGACCTGTCCATCCCTTGTGCAGATTAGATATTAACTACCTCCCCTTAACAATATATTATTCTACTCCAGGGCACTTACTCATTCAATACTATTTTTAATTTCATTTTACCATTATATTGCGGGGCAACCCAAAGTTGAATGAACCTCTCCTCTGTCTGGGTGCCGGGCCTAAATGTGTGACAGTGGCCTGTTCCAGTGGTGGGTGACGTGAAGCCTGATTCTCTGCTATGACATGAAGACAGATTCTGTGCTGACATAAGGCCAGATTCTCTGTTACGGGACCTCTCTCCTCTGCCTGGGTGCCTGGGCCTAAATGTGTGACAGTGGCCTGTTCCAGTGGTGGGTGACGTGAAGCCTGATTCTCTGCTATGACATGAAGACAGATTCTGCGCTGACATAAGGCCAGATTCTCTGTTACGGGACCGCTCTCCTCTGTCTGGGTGCCGGGGCCTAAATATGTGACAGTGGCCTCTTCCAGTGGTGGGTGACATGAAGCCAGATTCTCTGCTATGGCATGAAGAGACTGATTCTCTGCTGACATGAAGCCAGATTCTTTGCTATGGCATGAAGAGACTGATTCTCTGCTGACGTGAAGCCAGATTCTCTGCTATGGGACCTCTGTCCAATTGATATTGGGTCATTTTTATTTTTTTTATTTTTATTTTAATTCATTTCCCTATCCACATTTGTTTGCAGGGGATTTACCTAGATGTTGCTGCCTTTTGCAGCCCTCTAGCTCTTTCCTGGGCTGTTTTACAGCCTTTTTAGTGCCCAAAAGTTTGGGTCCCCATTGACTACAGAAAATAGCTTCTGGGGAGGTTCTTATATAGTAAGGGGTAGTCAACTTTCCTATTGGTTGCTAGGGATGTTGCTAAGCTCAGACAATGACATTGCAGCCTTCTCATTGGCCCACAAGCAAGAAGGGAGGTTACCGATGAAAAAAAAATCTAGATTATTCAAAATTACGAATATATATCACTATATTCTAAATATTCGCGAATTCTCAAAGTGCTGATATTCGCGATTAATATTCGCTATTCGAATATTCGCACCCAACACTAAATATAATCACTTACATATACAGTATCATCATTACATCCACATATTTTATTGCGTTCCAATCTCTTCCAATCCTTCTTGCTGCGGTATTTTTTTTGTCATTGAGTGTAGTTGCTAACTTCCCGTAATTAACACATTTAATCGTCCACTTTTCGTTTTTGTGTGAAGTCGTTACCAAAATGTGGATCCTTCCCTTGAATTACTGTACAGTTACAGTTGTAACATACAGCAAGTGCAGAATGAGTGGCTGAGCTTATCGTGTAATATTTCTTAGCATGCTCCACTGCATTAACATAACGCGTAATTAGCTCATAATTATTGTGACTTTTACTACGAGCTTGTAAAATACGTAATGATTCTACCTCAGAAGTAAATTTAAAAAAGCATCATACTCACACTATGCCAGGTCTGGCCTCTAATATCTCTCAAGCATTTAACTGCTTAATGTGTATCTGATATGATGAATAGATTCTTTTACACATCTAAAGTATCAAGTCCCTGAGTGATGGGTAACTATATTTCAATGGGTTTTTGTTGTAAGTATAACAGAGACAATCAATAATGTATCAATAATGAGCCAAGGGTATACATACATGTACCATGGAGAAGGCCTATGTAACTACTATGGAGACCATAGAGTAAAGGGCCCCAGTCCTAGTTGGTCCCAATCTCTTTGCATCTGTAGAAGACTCACCAAAACAAACACAAGACCCATCTTTCTATCAGGGCAAACCTGGAACTAAAATGGGGGGATCTATGGTGATCTTTAATATGGGGTCAACTGTAAAATAACAAGTAGATATTAAAGGGGGTTTCCAGGTGTTTAATAGTGATGACCTATTCTCAGGATGGGTTCTGAATAACTGATCAATGAGGGTCCGACATCCAACATCCCTGTCCAACATCTGTTTGAAGAGGCCACGATGCTGTGACCTCCTCGCAGCTTACGAAGCACTGTGCAGTCCACTGGATACCACATGTTCTTGGTATTGCAACTCAGTCCCTTCACTTGAACGGGACCGAGCTGCATCTATGTGACGCATGAACGTGATGTTCCTGTCCTAGAAAGAGGCTGCAGTGCACACAGCCCATGGCGACCTCTTCAAACAGCTGATTGCTGGGGGTGCCACGAGTAAGACCGCCACTGATCACATATTGATGACATATCACCAATTTTGGCCGTAAAGGGGTTATGCCATGATCGAGCAAAAAAATAAATAAGACATCATATAGTACATGACAATACCTTTCTAACATAGCTAAAACTAGCCCTGTACCTCATATGGTTCCAGAGACCTCCCCATTCATTCTTCCAGTTGCTCCGCTAGATTACCTTCAGCCTGGCAGCTCAGTGAGAGTGCTGCAGCTCTCTCCCCGCAACTACTACAGCTTAGACCAGCTCAGTGAGATGGACCAAAAAATAAGGAAAATAACAAACAGCAGGTGGTGCTAAGTGCTATGCAGATACATTTTTTGAGTAGCTCACTGGCTATAATAAATTTTTAGTTACATGCAATTACAAAAGTATGTAGATCCGGGGGCTGGCTTAAAAAATGTACTGTAGAATATTTTTTGAGATGCAACTCCTTTAACCCCTTCAACCCCGAGCCTGTTTTCACCTTCCTGCCCAGGCCATTTTTTGCAAATCTGACATGTGTCACTTTATGTGGTGATAACTTTAAAACACTTTAGAAACATAGAATGTGTCGGCAGATAAGAACCATTTGGCCCATCTAGTCTGCCCAATATACTGAATACTATGGATAGCCCCCGGCCCTATCTTATATGAAGGATGGCCTTATGCCTATCCCATGCATGCTTAAACTCCTTCACTGTATTTGCAGCTACCACTTCTGCAGGAAGGCTATTCCATGCATCCACTACTCTCTCAGTAAAGTAATACTTCCAGATATTACTTTTAACCCTTTGCCCCTCTAATTTAAAACTATGTCCTCTTGTAGCAGTTTTTCTTCTTTTTAATATTCTCTCCTCTTTTACCTTGTTGATTCCCTTTATGTATTTAAAAGTTTCTATCATATCCCCTCTGTCTCGTCTTTCTTCCAAGCTATACATGTTACGGTCCTTTAATCTTTCCTGGTAAGTTTTATCCTGCAATCCATGTACCAGCTTTTACTTATACAGGCCATTCTGAGATTGTTTTCTCGTCACATATTGTACTTCATGACAGTGGTAAAAAAAAGTAAAAAAAAAAAAAGAAATTTTATTCATAAAAAAATACCAAATTTACCAAAAATTCTAAAAAAAATTAGCAACTTTCCAAATTTCAATTTCTCTACTTTTAAAATAGATAGCAATACCTTGAAAAATAGTAATTATTTTACATTCCCCATATGTCTACTTCATGTTTGGATCATTTTGAAAATGACATTTTATTTTTTGGGGAAGTTAGAAGGCTTAGAAGTATAGAAGCAAATCTTTTTAACGACCAGTTCAGGTCTGAAGTCACTTTGTGAGGCTTACATAATAGAAACCACCCAAAAATGACCCCATTTTAGAAACTACACCCCTCAAGGTATACAAAACTGATTTTACAAACTTTCTTAACCCTTTAGGTGTTCCACAAGAATTGATTGAAAATGGAGATGAAATTTCAGAATTTCTCTTTTTTGGCAGATTTTACATTTTAATCCATTTTTTCCAGTAGTAAAGCAAGGGTTAACAGCCAAATAAATAATAATAAAATAAAACTCAAAATCTATTACCCTGATTCTGCGGTTTACAGAAACACCCAACATGTGATCGTAAACTGCTGTACGGGCACACGGCAGGGCGCAGAAGGAAAGGAACGCCATATGGTTTTTGGAAGGCAAATTTAGCTGAACTGGTTTTTAGATGCCATGTCCCATTTGAAGCCCCCCTGATGCACCCCTACAGTAGAAACTCAAAAAAGTGACCACATTTTGGAAACTACGGGATAAGATGCCAGTTTTATTGGTACTATTTTGTGGTACATATGATTTTTTATTGCTCTATATTACGTTTTTGTGAGGGAAGGTAACACTGTTTTTTAGTTTTTCAGCATTTAACCGAGGGATTAAGTCATGCGACTTTTTTATAGAGCAGATCATTACGCATGTGGCAATACCTAATATGTCAACTTTTTCTTATTTATTTAAGTTTTACACTATAATAGTATTTTTGAAACCAAAATAATATTTTAGTGTCTCATAGTCTGAGAGCCATAGCTTTTTTATTTTTTTACCGATTCTCCCAGGTAGGGTCTCATTTTTTGCGGGATGAGGTGATGGTCTGATTGGTACTATTTTGGGGGGCATATGCTTTTTTGATCACTTGCTGTTGCAATTTTTGTGATGTAATGTGACAAAAATGGCTTTTTTTGCCACTTTTTTTTTAGGTCATGTGATATTTTTATAGAGCTGTTTGTTACGGACATGGCGATACCTAATATGTATTTTTTTTATGTATTTCACTTTAGCACAATAATAGCAGTTTTGACACCAAAAAAATGATGCTTTAGTGTCTCCATGTTCTGAGAGCTATATTTTTTTTATTTTTTGGGCGATTGTAGGGGCTAATTTTTTGCGGGATGAAGTGACGGTTTTATTGATACAATTTTAGGGGGCATACGCCTTTTTGATCGCTTGGTGTTGCACTTTTTGTGATGTAAGGTGACAAAAATGGCTTTTTTTTACACTGTTTTTATATTATTTTTTTTGTGGTTTTTATCGGACAGGGTGGATCATGTGATATATTTATATAGCCGGTCATTACGGACGCGGAGATACCTAATATGTGTGGTTTTTTTTTCTTCTGTTTTTTATTATAAAATAAGTGGAAAGGGGCGTTTTTTTTTCTTTTTTACTTTATAAATTTTATTAAAAACACTTTTTTTTCTTTTTTTACTTTACTTTACTTATTTCACTTTTGGGGGTCTGATCCCTTCTGCATTGCATTACAATACATCTGTATTGTAATGCATTGCCTGTTAGTGAGTCATACACTAACAGGTTGCCTAGGAGACCCAACCTGAGGCTGGAGCTCCTCGACTCCCGTAGAAGGCAGTTCCTGATGCCGTGCAAGGCATTGGGCAGCCTCTGCACAGCATCGGGCTGCCTTGTGTCACATCGGGTCCCTGCCACAGCAGTGCGGGGACTCGATGCTCACACTCACCCAACAAAAACCTCTTCTATGTCACGGTCAGCGCGGCTTTTATAGCGATGGCGGCGGATACAGCAGGGGCCAGGCTACCATGGACTGCCGGCCCCTGCAGTGATCACGCGCGCACCGCTTCGGTGCCCGCCCGATCACTATGACGTACTATTACGTCAAATTGCGGGAACTCAGCGGTTCCCATGACGTATCAGTACGTCAAAGGTCGGGAAGGGGTTAAGGATGGCATAACCCCTTTAATTCTGACATGTGTCACTTTATGTGGTAATAAATTTGAAACACTTCTATATATCCAAACGATTCTGACACTGTTTTATTTTTTATATATTTTACTTTATGTTTGTGTGAATTTGGGTTGCTATGTTTTGTGTTTTAACATAAATTTGGAAAAATTAGCAATTTTCAAGATTTGAAAATGTATGCTTTTAAAACTGTCATACTGCTCAAAAATTTTCATTTTTAACATCTGGCATTCGTCTACTTTATGTTTGAAAAGTACTTTTATTTTTTTGAGGTGGCCATTACAGGGGTTATAAATTTAGCAGCAATTTTATAAATTTTCAAGAAAATTTCCAAATTCTCTTTTTTAGGGACTCAGTTCTGAACTGGCTTTGAGAGGCCTATATATTAAAACCCCCTTTTAAAAACCGCACCCCTAAAAGTATTCTAAGCAGCATTTTAAAAGTTTGTTAACCCTTTAGGTGCTTCACAGTAATTAATGCAAAATTGAGGTGAATTCTTTTTCACAGATTTTTTATTTTAATTTTTTTGGAACACAGTAGGTGATAAAATTAAACTAATACTCTGAATTAATACTGTGATTGTGCAGTTTTTAGAAATATCCCATATGTGGCCCTAGAGTGGTTATTTGTAGTGTTGATCGCAAATATTATGATTGTGAATTTTTATCGCGAATATTGGCACTTCGAGAATTCGCGAATATTTAGAATATAGTGCTATATCTTCGCAATCGCGAATATTCTACATTTTTTTCATCAGTACCCATGATCCCTCACTGCTTCTTGTTTGTGGGCCAATGAGAAGAATATATTTGACTTTAGGAGTAGTGTTGATCGCAAATTTTCGTATCGCAAATTTTTATCGCAAATTCTCCGATTGAAAATTTTTGCAATCAAGAAAATTTGAATATTGCCCCTGTTGCTTATCACTGGTTATTTGATGGAGCACCTTGTCGATTTTGGGTCTCCATTTCTCTAAAAAGTTTTGACTTTAGGAGTAGTGTTGATCGCAAATTTTCGTATCGCTAATTTTTATCGCAAATTTCCTGATTGAAAATTTTTGCAATCAAGAAAATTTGAATATTGCCCCTGTTGCTTATCACTGGTTATTTGATGGAGCACCTTGTTGATTTTGGGTCTCCATTTCTCTAAAAAGTTTTTGGGGCACTATTTCAGGTTGCAGAGACCCTTGGGGTACAAAAAAATAAGAAACATCCCCAAAAGGCCCCATTTCGGAAACTACACCTCTTAAAGAATTAATATAGTGATGTAGTGAGCATTTTGACTCCACTGGTGTATCACAGAATTTATCGTAATTGCACATGAAAATCAAAAACTTTATTTTAACAGTAATATGTAGTTAGTTCAAAATGTTCAATTTTTATAAAGGTTAACAGGTAAAAAAGCACCCCTAAAATTGCTATGCCATTTCTCTCGAGTACTGCAGGGCTCAGAATGGAAGGAGCAACATATGGCTTTTGAAGCTATGATTTTATGGGTTTTGGTACAATGTTGAACTACAGTGGAAACCTCAAGAAATAACCCTATTTTCAAAACTACACCCTCAAGGAATTTAGGTAGGGATGTAGTAATGATTTTGACTCAACAGGTGTTTCATAGAATTTATTAACATTGGACCATGAAAATGAAAAATTTAACCTTTTCCAATAGTACAATGTTTTAGCCCCAACTTCTTCATTTTTGCAAGGGTTAAAGAGGTTGTCCGGTCTCAAATAAAAATTATTTTTCTGTGCTCCTAACTCCCCTCACCATCCATATATATGCCCCCAATACCAGTTTTTTTTAATGTCTGAGCTTTCCTTCCCCCCTGGAAGACATCACATTATCCTGGCAGATCTGTTTACCTTCTCCCCTTCTTGTTTGGTTGAATACATAACTTTATTGATACACAAGCCTGGCTGCACTGCACAGAGATGAGTCACATGCTGGCCACACCCCCCACACTGCTCTGTCTTCAGGAGCTCCACCCACTACAACTCCTGTGTCCATGTTACTAAAGCCATATATGAGTCTACTTCTCACTCAGTGTCTACATCACACCCCTATCAGTCCACAGACTCTGCCCTCACATCTGTATCTAATCCTATCCTGTGTGATACAGCCTTCCGAGCTGTGTATCTAATCCCATCAGTGACATCCACAGTGCCCCCATAACAGTGACCTCCACAGTGCCCCCATAAAATTTACCTCCACAGTGTCTCTATAACAGTGACCTCAACAGTGCCCCCATAACAGTGACATCCACAGTGCTTCTGTAACAGTGACCTCCACAATGTCCCCATAACTATGACCTCCACAGTGCCCCCATAACAGTGACATCCACAGTGCCCCAATAACAGTAACATCCACAGTGCTTCCTATTTGCCATCCAGTGCACACATTGTGCCATCCAGTGCTTTTGTTGCCATCCTCATGTGCCATCCAGTGTCCCTTGTCTACCAGCCAGTGCCCCCATTGCCATCCATAGTGCCCCTCATGTGCCCCCTTTGCCATCCACAGTGCCCAATTGCCATCTGCAGTGCCCTTCATGTGCCATACAGTGCCCTTTGTGTGCATCAAGTGCTCTTTGTGTGCCATCCAGTACCCCCTTTGCCATCCATAGAACCCCTCATGTGCCATCCAGTGCCCTTTGTGTGCCATCCAGTGCCCCTTTGCCATCCACAGTGCCCCTTGTGTACATCCAGTGCCATCAATGCCATCCACAGTGCCCCTCATGTGCCATTCAGTGCCGTTGTGGGCCATTTAGTGCCCCCTTTGCCATTCACTGTGCCCCTTGTGTGCCATCCAGTCCCCCACTGCCATCCACAGTGCCCCTCATGTGCCATCCAGTGCCTCTTTGCCATCCATAGTGCCCCTCATTGCCCTCTTTGCCATCCTCAGTGCCCATCATGTGCCCCCTTTGCCAATCACAGTGCCCCTCATGTGCCCCTTTGCTATCGACAGTGCCTCTGTGGCTGATCGCTATGCTGAGACTCATACACAGTGTTTACATTGTGCTGTGTATCAGTCATTACAGGCTTCTCATAGAAGCCTAGCCTGTATACTGAAAAGACGTCCGGGTCCAGGAACATGCGCAGTAGTGTACATAAGTCGGGACCTGAGAAGGCCGGCAGGAGGCGGTGACGTCAGCAATGACGTTCCCTTCTCCTGCCTCAGGCAGGAAAAGAAGAAGACGGTGCTGGATCGGAAGCTAGGAAATCGCGTTTGGAGCATTGAAGAGGATCCTATGAAGGGCTGCTCTGTCAAGGGTAAGTATACCTGTAATATACTTCCCTCCACAGGTAATTAAAGTTCCCCAAATTTAAAGAAGAGGCCGGAGAACCCCTTTAAAATCAGAAAAAGCATCACATAATTTGTTCAAAATTTCTCCTCAGTACAGATATAACCCAAATGTGATCATAAACTGCTGTTTGGTGACATGGCAGTGCTCAGAAGGGAAGGAGCGGCATCTGGATTTTGTAACATGGAATTTGCTGAAATGTATTTTAAGAGTTATAACTTTTTTTGGTTGACTTTTTTTACTGTATTGTGTAATGGTTCATTTTTAATGGCACAAAGTGTAGATTTTATTGCTACTATTCTGGGTACATTTGGCTTTTTAATCACTTTATAATTTTTTTGGGAGGTGAAGTAGTCAAAATTGCAAATCTGTCAGTGTTTTTTTTTTTTTATGGGGTTCCCTAATCTGTATGCTGTATATGATACTGTGAACTATGCTATTATGAACTTTATTCTCTTGGTCAATACAATAATGGTGATCCAAATTTTCATTGTTTTCATTTATGTTTTACTAATTTTGCATGATAAAATCACTTTTGTATTAAAAATCAGTTTTTTTTTGCATCGCCACAACTAAGACTCATAACTTTTTTTTACATTTTTCTGTCAATGTAGATGTGTGAGGGCATGTTTTTTGCGGGACGACCTTTATCTTTTATTGGTACCATTTTGGGGTACATATGACTTTTTGATTGCTTTTTATACCATTTGGGGACCCACTTAGAGACTTAAACTATTTGATTGCTGGTGCAATGTATGCTTGGACACGGCACTGTGTGAACAGCCAGCTTCTTTAGCAATGACCTTTTGTAGTTTGTGGAGGGTGTCAATGACTGTCTTCTGGACAACTATGAAGTAAGCTGTTTTTTCCATGATTGTGTAGCCTACTGAACCAGACCAAGGGAACATTTAAAGGCTTAGGAAACATTTGCAGATGTTTTGTGTTGATTAGCTGATTAGTGTGTGACCATAAGTGTTGAATTTTTAACTTTTTGACAATATTCTAATTTTCTGAGATACTGACTTTTGGATTTATATTAGCTGTAAACCATCATCATCAACTTTAAAATACATAAATGCTTGAAATAGATCGCTCTATATGTAATAAATCTTTATCATGTATGAGCTTCACTTTTTGAATTGAATTACAGAAATAAATTAACTTTTCTCTGATATTCCAATTTATTGAGAAGCACTAGTAGACCGGACATATAAAAAAGTCCATGATGAAAATAGAGGAACTCTTCTTTTCTTTATGGTTGGCAATTTGGCAGTGTAGAGGAGGATTAATGTCTGAATGTCTACTCCTGAAGAAGGCAGCTTCATCATGTGAATTCTATACCCCTGAGGCCACACACCTGGTTACATGCCCCACCAGTTGGGTATTAGTTGGACTCTAGGCACAGTAGAAATAGATATCAAGTAATGAAATCTGAGAATCATGCATAAATTCCCCATGCACCTGGAACATAGAAGAATTAGTTTTCAGGCCCAGTACCTGTGGTGATGTTATCTCAATTTCTGCATGAGTAGAACTAATTAATGTCATGGCTCCTGCATTCATACACTGTGAAGTGGATCTACTAATTGTTGTACCAAATAATCAGATCTATTTCGTATTTAAATTTTTCTCAGCCCACAGGGGAAAGGGTAGAGCTGTCTACAAGCTAACCTTTACAATGTAGTCGTAATTAACTTTTACAAGTGTTGAAAGGCCTCCGCAAAATGCCAATACCATCACTGATATATTAGCTATCGTTAGTCAAGCAAGTCTTTATTACACGTACAGTAGGTGGTGGTTTTTATGGCTTATCATGTTCTGTAAATTAAGTTGCTGAGTGGGCACAGTTCAGTGCGTAGTCTTCAGTAAAATCTTGACCAGAAGAATTGCCGTCCTCAGGATTTTTCAACTTAACTGCTCATAAAAATGTACAATGTCAATTTAAGACCCTGAAAGTTGACGCCTTGTACAACAGGGCGCTGTGTAGGTTTGGATAGGTTGGGTTTACTAACCTTTTCAACATGTACCTCCCGATACTAATGGTAATTTTTATTTAAATTGAGTTTAATTAGCATCATCTCTGAAATGCACTGCCTAGGGCCTCTATTGCGATGTGCTACGCGCCTCATAAATGTTGGCCCTTGTAATGAACTGTTTAAATAAGGAAATTATGCAATCCATTGATGACCCTATCTTAACGCTTTTAAATTACATATTTTAACTGTTTTAATCTTATGACTGTCAGATGAGATAACCAAGGGCATTGAGGCTCACTTGCTAAAATCAGCTATTGGTGAGCAGCGAGTGAGCATTTTCACACTTCTATTGTTAATTCTGTTATTGAGATTCGGCAGAGGATCTGGATGCATACGTTCCGTTAGGATGCGGTTGTGTGAAGTCAAAACGAAAAAAATTAATGTCGCTAAATACATTGAAAGTCAATGAGTGATGGATCTGGTTTGTAGGTTCCATAAAAAAAATTGATCCGTCACTATTGACTCACATTGTTTTTAGTGACGGATCCGGTTTGTTCCAACTCAATGTGCACAAAAACCGCAGCTTGCAGTGGTTTTGTGTCTGGTGGCAAAACGGAATGCTGCCAGAACGGAAGACATCCTGATGCATCCTCAACAGATCTTTTTTCATTCAGAATGCATGAGGAGTAAACGGAAGCATTTTATTCCGGTATTGAGATCCTCTTTGCCGGATCTCAATGCCGGAAAACAACAACGCAAGTGTGAAAGTAGTCTAAGACGAGACTAAAGGTGACCATACATCTTAGTTACAGTAGTTCTTGGCTTTTTCTAACAAAGCTAGAACCAGCCCTGTACCTCAAATGGATCCAGAGATCTCTCCATTCATTGCTCAAATTGCTCAGATTTATTTCAGGCTGGCAGCTCTGGGGGTGCTTCCTTTCTGCTGAAGCTTTCTCCCTATAACAGCACAGGGGCATTTCCTTTCTTCTGCAACGTTCTCTCTCTGTAGTTGTCACTGCTTCTAACAGAAGATATGGCTTGTGGAAGCTGAAGGATGGAACTTAGAAAGGTGGACGTAGAAATAAAAATAGGACAAACAGCAGGTGGCACAGTACAGTCATTTTCTTATTGAATAACTCAGGGGTTTTATTTTTTTTGAATTACATTTAGATGCAGGTCCTGGGTTGAAAAATGTAGAATATTTTTCATGGGACAATTCATTTAATAGGCAAAGGGGAATAAGGCACTGCCAGATACTGCTGTGGCTTATCTCCTTTGAGCACAATGAATAGGGCATGTTCAAGTCCAACATGCCCAACGCTTCTTTCCTATGACACCTGATTCAGGGAATTATATAGCCAGCAGATTCTGCTGAAATCAAAATTTGTAGCTGATGTTTAACTAATCTGTATACCCAGCTTAAAGTGTTACTGTCATATTGTTTTTATTTGCTAGTTTATAAGAGCTAGGCATGTATACCTGAGTTATAGTGTTGAGCGAGTATGCTCGGCCGAACAGCAGTTCGGCTCGAGCATTGCCATGCTCGGTAGTGTTGGGTGCGAATATTTGAATAGCGAATATTAATCGCAAATATAGGCACTTCGAGAATTTGCGAATATTTTGAATATAGTAATATATATTCTTAATTTCAAATATTGTAGATTTTTTTTTCATCAGTGACTTCCTTTCTTGTTTGTGGGCCAATGAGAAGGCTGCAATATATTTGTCTGAGTGTAACAACATTCCTAACAACCGATAGGATAGTTGCCTACCCCTTACTATATAAGAACCTCCCCAGCAGCCATTTTCTGCAGTATTTTGCAGTTCTGAGAGAGAGAGAGCAGTGTTATTCTGTGTCATTACATTATATAGTTAGTTAGTTAGTTAGTTAGTTAGTTAGTTAGTTAGCTCATATATATAATACAGATAGTTAGTGGGAGATAGTCAGTGTAGGTTATATCCTGACATAGTGTAGCTGATAGGTTCTGCTGTCCATACATACATGCTACAGACAGACATAGTGCTGTGATGTCACAAGTTCACAACAATATTTAGTGCACCAATCACTAATAAGGAGTCAGACCTGCTAAAATGTGAAGTTGCATGTATTGCGCCAAAATATTTGCATCATTAGTGCCGTTTTCACAATCAAGAATATATTGGAGCACTCTATCTTAATATAAAGCTATTGTAATGTTCTGCCGTGCCAACCATTTTTTCCAGACTCAGGAAACTTCTAGCAGCTTGAACAATTTAGCTATAGTGACCCACGCCTGTATTTCACACGCATTACGCGAATATTACATTGTCGATTTTTCGCGATCAAGAAAGTAATCTCGAATTTGTGAATATATGACGAATATTCAACCAAATATTTGCAAATTCGAATATTGCCCCTGCCGCTCATCACTAATGCTCGGCACATCGCAGTGCTCAGCCGAATACTGTATATGCTTGAGCACAATGAAAATCAATGGGAAACCCAAGCATTAAACCACGCACCCCCTGCTCTGAAGAAGAGAGAGTGTCTGGTTCACATACAAAGGTTAGAAATTGATGGAAACACCACCAATATGGTTTGAAAACAGCATGGGAAGGATGTCTGGATGTATCTTCGACTCCCATTACCTATGACATACAATAGACAACAACACAAAGGCTATGTATATGCCAAAAGCCAACAATTTATTCACGAGACAGTTGCAGACAGCATACCTTACAATGGCAGCCTCGTGCACTATGAGACATTCAAAATCAGCTCTCATCTGACTGAGAGCCAGCAAGCCTCAAAGTTGCTTCATAACTGTTGGATGGCTTGGATGGACCTGCGCACCTAGATCATTATCATTAGGGTGACAAAAAGTTTTTTGATTGTCCTAACATATATGCAAATTAGCTGAATGGCATATGCAAATTAGATTAATCTGCTTGTTTTTCAGCTGAAACACTATTTGCATGGAAAATTTGTGACTAGAATATTTGCGATCAACACTACTCATGAATAGAGCCATTTATTGGATTCATAGTCTTTTTTTAAAAATACATTTTATTAGGTTTTGATATAATTTGCACATTTACATTCAAAGGTACATATTGGATCAAATTATAGGTCATATTCCTTTTTTACAGATATGTGCAGTGAAAACAAAAGATAAAACACATATAAACAGTGCAATAATCATTTCCCTTCCCCCCCTAACCCTCCCCCCTTCTATACAGGTGATATGGTTTAAAGTTTTCTTTTTTTTATAGGTATTCCTGGAGGTGTACAGTGTCTCATTTCAGAGTTCATGTGGATTTATTGTCTTGTAGTCTTGTAGTCTCATGGTAGTGAGACTACAGGCTGGTTTTGAGAGCTCCATTTATATAAGCAGGAATATAACGCGAGTTTGCACGTCGCGTGTTAGATTGAAGTGTGTGTTTGTATAAGTGTGCAACTTTAGATTAAGTGACTTCAGATTCAGGAACTTCAGTGGGGGACTGCAGTAAATTAGTTTCTTATTACTGCATTATATTGTATTTTTTGCTTTCATTGTGTAATCCCCATTAGTATGTGTTCCATAATTGACAGCGCCGTCCAGTGCACATCTTGTCTGATGTATGCAGTCCTGTAACAGCCATTCGAAGGTGTATATCATTGTTCAAAATGTGAGCAAATTACCCATTTGGAATCGCAAACTGAGTATCTAAACGGGCAAGTTTCAACACTTAGAGGCGTTAACAATTTGGAAAAGAATTTGCTGTTCACTGAGCAAGCACTCTATGGGGTAGATGATGGGGAGGGTTAAAGCAGGGAGGCTGAGGAAAGTGAGATAGATAGGTGGGTAGCAGTTAGAAAGCGGGGTAGAGGGAAGAGTGCCAGGGAGGCTAGCCCTCATATGTCACACCCCAACAAGTTTGCACGGTTGGCAGATGAGGGGGATGTCGGTTCAAGGAGAGCACTGCTGCAGCCGGACACTTCCTCTGCCAGTCAGGGGAATGTCAGCTCCAGTAAGCAGGGGACCAGGAGAGCAGGGCAGGCCAGACAGCTGCTGGTAGTGGGAGACTCTATTATTAGGGGTACATAAAGGGCAATCTGTCACAAAGACCGTGATCGCCTAACAGTGTGTTGTCTTGCAGGTGCTAGAGTTCGACACATCGCGGATCGGGTTGACAGATTACTGGGAGGGGCTGGAGAAGACCCAGCGGTCATGGTCCATATCGGAGCCAATGACAAAGTTAGAGGAAGGCGGAGAGTTGTAGAGGGAAGTCAGGTGGGCGTATGTATATGGATATATATATATGTATCTGCCCCTTCTTTGATATGTGTATATATGTATATATATGGGCCCTTTTATATGGCCAATAGGGATATATATTTCCTGTATGGCCGTGTATATATTGGCCCTGTATGGCAAGTGGTGTATGTGATGCCCCAGGTATATGCGAGTGTGTGTGTATATATAGATATGTGTGTATGTATTTGCACACATGTCTATGTATATACACTTATGTCAGCATGACAGTATGTACAGTATGTGGGCTTATTGCTGCCCATTCATACCCCCGATTTTGTATGTATGTATGTATGTGTATGTGTTTATAGATGTGCCACAAGCATCTGTGTATATATATATATATATATATATATATATATACACACAGGGTGGGCCATTTATATGGATACACCTTAATAAAATGGGAATGGTTGGTGATATTAACTTCCTGTTTGTGGCACATTAGTATATGTGAGGGGGGAAACTTTTCAAGATGGGTGGTGACCATGGCGGCCATTTTGAAGTCGGACATTTTGAATCCAACTTTTGTTTTTTCAATAGGAAGAGGGTCATGTGACACATCAAACTTATTGGGAATTTCACAAGAAAAACAATGGTGTGCTTGGTCTTAACATAACTTTATTCTTTCATGAGTTATTTACAAGTTTCTGACCACTTATAAAATGTGTTCAATGTGCTGCCCATTGTGTTGGATTTTCAATGCAACCCTCTTCTCCCACTCTTCACACACTGATAGCAACACCGCAGGAGAAATGCTAGCACAGGCTTCCAGTATCCGTAGTTTCAGGTGCTGCACATCTCGTATCTTCACAGCATAGACAATTGCCTTCAGATGACCCCAAAGATAAAGGTCTAAGGGGGTCAGATCGGGAGACCTTGGGGGCCATTCAACTGGCCCACGACGACCAATCCACTTTCCAGGAAACTGTTCATCTAGGAATGCTCGGACCTGACACCCATAATGTGGTGGTGCACCATCTTGCTGGAAAAACTCAGGGAACGTGCCAGCTTCAGTGCATAAAGAGGGAAACACATCATCATGTAGCAATTTCGCATATCCAGTGACCCGCTTAGACTTTTATCTTGGTGGTTATTAATGGATCACTGTCACTAGCGGAGTACCTCAGGGGTCAGTATTGGGCCCTATTCTCTTCAATATATTTATTAATGATCTTGTAGAAGGCTTGCACAGTAAAATATCAATTTTTGCAGCTGACACTAAACTGTGTAAAGTAATTAACACTGAAGAGGACACTATACAGCTACAGATGGATCTGGATAGATTGGAGGCTTGGGCAGAGAAGTGGCAGATGAGGTTTAACACTGAAAAATGTAAGGTTATACACATGGGAAGGAATAATGCAAGTCACCAGTACATACTAAATAGTAAAACACTGGGTAACACTGACATGGAAAAGGACCTAGGAATTTTAATAAACAGCAATCTAAGCAGTAAAAACCAGTGTCAGGCAGCTGCTGCCAAAGCCAATAAGATAATGGGTTGCATCAAAAGGGGCTTAGATGCCTGTGATGAGAACATAGTCCTACCACTTTACAAATCACTAGTCAGACCACACATGGAGTACTGTGTACAGTTCTGGCCTCCTGTGAACAAGGCAGACATAGCAGAGCTGGAGAGGGTTCAGAGGAGAGCAACTAAAGTAATAAATGGAATGGGGCAACTACAGTACCCTGAAAGATTATCAACATTAGGGTTATTCACTTTAGAAAAAAGACGACTGAGGGGAGATCTAATTACTATGTATAAATATATCTGGGGTCAGTACAGAGATCTCTCCCATCATCTATTTATCCCGAGGACTGTGACTGTGACGAGGGGACACCCTCTGCGTCTGGAGGAAAGAAGGTTTGTACACAAACATAGAAGAGAATTCTTTACGGTAAGAGCAGTGAGACTATGGAACTCTCTGCCTGAGGAGGCACCATCATGGTGAGTACAATAAAAAAAATTAAGAGGGGCTTGGATGCATTTGGAGTGTAATAATATTACAGGCTATAGCTCCTAGAGAGGGGTTGTTGATCCAAAGAGTTATTCTGATTGCCTTATTGGAGTCGAGAAGGAATTGGGGAAAATTGGCCCATACCTCACAGGGGTTTTTCACTTTCCTCTGGATCAACTTGCAGGATAACAGGCCGAACTGGATGGACAGATTTTTTCGGCCTTATATACTATGTTACTATGTTATGATGCTTCATATGTTATTGGTTTCATAGTCTTATGACAAGACTATGAATCCAATAGATGGCACTGTTCATGAATAGTGTAGATCGTGAATATTGTAATCGTGAATTTGTATCGCAAATTTTTCATGCAAATAGTTTTTTCGCTGAAAAAAAAGGCAGAATCTGCTCATTTGCATGTCTTTCCCATATGCCCATGTTTATGCAAACGAGTTTACATGACAAAACTGTATAGAAAGGTTATTAAATATTATGTTAGGACAATCCAAAAACTTTTTGTCACCCTAATGATAATGATCTAGGTGCGCAGGTCCACCCAAGCCATCCAAAAGTTATGAAGCAACTTTGAGGCTTATTGACTCTTAGTCAGATGAGAGCTGGTTTTGAATGTATCATAGTGCACAAGGCTGCCATTGTAAGGTGTGCTGACTATGTCTGTCGTATGGATAGATTGTTGGTTTGCACATAATTGGCTTTTAGTATATAGCCTTTGTGTGGTTGTCTATTGTATGTCATAACTTAATAGGAGTCCAAGATGCATCCAGACATCCTTTTCATGCTGTTTTCATACCATTTTGGTGTTGTTTCCTTTTTCTATAAACCAGATACCCTTTTCTCTTCAGAGCCTGGTTAAATGCTTGGGTGCTTGGTAGAGCACCCGAGCATCCCGATATGTTTGGCCCAATCACTTTGGTGCTTAATCAACACTACTGCGTTAGTCTGTCAATGATTGTTAAAAGATCTTTAATTACCATATAATAACAGCTTTTATTAATGTCCTCTGTCCCTTTCCACTGCTCTCTTAAAAGACAGTTGCTATGGCTTGTCTGTCTCCGGCTAAGATAGACGGAGGGGCGGTCCTTCACATTGCATGCCTGCATTAGGCTTCAGAGTGAGGAGGCGTGTCTCTCAGTAATCCAATCTGATTGGCTGGCCGAAAGCTGCTGGATAAAGCAAGTGTCACAGACGTTCCCGCGACAGGTGGCAGGAGATCGGTGAGACTGGCAACACATGGTTTGATCTGACATGTTTTCCTTTTGGATCAATTGACGTCTGTGTTGTTTCTGGTGCTTGCCACACCTTCTTTCCCTAGGTGTGGCTATTAGGGTCATTTAACATTCTCTGTTTATAGTTGCTTCTCCCACAATGCTGCGCGGTTTATAGCTTCTGTTTGCAGCTGAGTTTCTGGTGCTTCCATTGCTCCATTGAAGTTAAGTCTTTCCTTTCCCTTTTGTATTTTGTTTGGGTTCTGGGTGTTGCATTTCCCTATTGTTTGTATTAGGCCTGAAGGAGACTCCTGTTCGTCCTTCCTTTTGGAGGAACAGGTAGTCTCGTCCCTGCCATTAGCACCAGGTTCCTATAGGGCTTGATAGGACTCTAGGTATTCCTGCATATGAACTCACCTACCATTGGGGTCTGTTCATACTGATAGTCAGTCAGGATTTTGGTTAGGGCTTTCATTAGGAGGTGTGTATTTTCCTTCCCTAGTTCTCAGGCCTGATTACCTGCCTCCTCCGCCCCCCACACCTTCCCTCCTATGCTCGGGGTGGTGTTTCTCTCCCACACCGAAGTGTGACAGCAAGTGTGTATGTGAAGTGAGGGAAGGCAGTTTTGGCCTCAGAGAACTTGCAGAGGAGCCATCTTCAGAAGATTATCATAATGCAGGCTTCAAAACTTTGGTAACTAAGGGGAAAGCTCAAGGAAAACAGTGGTATGTGAAGAAACTAAAGATTGCCTTATGCATAATGCAGTAACATATTATAATTTATTTAATTTTTTTACGAACACATGACAATTATACTGTGGTTGTAAAAATTTTGTGCAATTAAACTTAAAAAACAAACAAAAAAAAACCACTTCCTTATATGTAGCCCTGTCATACAGGAGATTGCTTCTACTAAAATGGGGAACTGCTGGCCATACATCTTAGAAATCTGTCTCTCCGCCACCCCGCACCCCCATGCACACTCACCTTGCCTCTGAATGGTAAGACATCTCTGGCAGCTCCCAATGTTCCTGAGAACAAAAGGATTGGGCATTATGAAATCCAACTGTCTGATCTACAGTATCTCTAATCTAACAGTTAGGAGGTCCCCATACACATAAGCTGGTTGAACAATCCTTATGGAGTTGACAGGTTTGGCCAACATTACTCTAATGGACAGATTTGATTTTCATATGTTGACCCATCATCCTTCTCTTCACGTAAAGACAAGATTAAAAAAATATATATATATATCGCCAATCTACTAAAATCAGCATATCTGAAGAACCAATTTTCTTACTCTAACATATATCTGCTTCTAATTCTGCTACATACAGGTGAAACTCAAAAAATTTGAATATCGTGCAAAGTTCATTTATTTCAGTAATGCAACTTAAAAGGTGAAACTAACATATGAGATAGACTCATTACATGCAAAGCGAGATATTTCAAGCCTTTATTTGTTATAATTTGGATGATTATGGCTTACAGCTTCTGAAACCCCAAAGTCACAATTTTGAGGTACCCTTTGCTCAGTGGATATGGATTAATTAGCTGACTAGAGTGTGACACTTTGAGCCTAAAATACTGAGCCTTTTCACAAATTTCTAATTTTAAGCTGCATTAATGCAATTCCTTTTAATTTGCATTACTGAAATAAATTGACTTTTGCACAATATTCAAATTTTTGGAGTTTCACCTGTACTGAAGCTCTTGGGAGATGTTACAAAGCCTGGATGCAGTGTAAGCCCAACTGATAGTATTATTATTACAGAACTAAATTAAACTGGAGACCCAAGTTGAATGTATTAACCTATCTATGAATCGAAGTGGAAATATCTAGAAAATATATCATTTTCTAATGCCAATATTAAAAAAAAATAGGGAAACAATATAGACTTGTAAAGTATATGGGATGGTAATTACTACAGACAGGCACCGACAAGCATTTGCCGTATTGTCAGCACATCAGTGATGAGACTCTTCGCACATTTGTCTATGACACATTTGTTGCCTATGTTTATTAATGTTGTTCATTTATATTTCACAATAGAGTTTTTACAAGATTACTGCATTTTTAAGTGGAAGAAAATGGTGACACAAATACAGTAAGTACATATAAATATTCAACATTATCCAAATATCCAGAAATAATTGACCATTGTGGGGTTTTCTGACCATAAGGCTTCATGCACATGACCATGGGGACATCATGCCTGTGTGGCAGACCGAAAACCACGGGTCCGCAAAACATGGGCACAAGCTAACTGCACTCCTCATCATGGTGTGGCTTTCCTTCCTCTCCTTTCTTTCGATGCTACTGTATGGAATATTTAAATCACTCCAATAGTGAAGCACTGTTTTCAATATCAATATATGTAAAATACAGGCAACAAGCTAAAACCACTCTAGCGGTCCTGCCCGACCCGGGTTTCGCTACAAGCTTCATCAGGGGCGTGTCTCACTGACTTTCCACACATCTTTAAATACCCTTCTACCCCTCCCCCAGTTTGCTTATAACTTATTTAAAACTTATATTAAAATGATATAACCAGCAAAGTGTCCCCTCACAGTCCACTAATAAATACAGTCACCCATAATCTTTTTCCCCATATTTAATTATCTGCCTTCATTCATTCACAAGCTGCTGATTCACAAATCCTCCCCAGTCCATCCTCTAATACAGGGAACCTCACGTGGTGTCCACCCTCCAGCCCTGATTGGCCGGTGGCGACCCACCCCCCATACTTAGTGTATAGTAGGGAAGTCCTGAGTTACCCCTGCTCAAACAGGCAAGGGTTCAGGTCTAGTTCCACATTGAGCTCCTGCAGTTGGATCATATCTAGCTCATATATCCACTTAACCTCCCGCCGGTCTGTCTGCAACCACATCACCTCCCCGCCAATCTCCTCTTACTAGTTCCATTCCAGAAAAAATAAGTCCTCTAGGGTATTTCTGGTGGACATTTTTAAAAAGCATGGAAACTCCATGCGTTTCCATTTTTTTTTTTGCTGTTTCTTATATGTTCCTGTATGCAAACTATGAGTTTTCTCATAGTACGTCCCACATACTGGAGGCCACACGGGCACTCCAGCATGTAGACAACACCCGAGCTCTCACACGTAATTTGTCTTTTAATTTTAAAATCTTTGTTTCTTTTGTTCGAATGAATCATCGATGTTCTCATTTGCTTATTTTCTCTACTCCTATTTTTACATGGGGGACAAAAACCACACCATGAGAATTGATCCTGTCCTTTTCTCTCGTCTCCCACTGGAATAGCACTATGCACTAGACGGTTTTTGAGATTCTGAGCTTTTTTGAAAATAAAGTAAGGGCGGTTCGGGATTTCTTTTCCCAAGACCGGGTCATTTTTTAACACTGTCCAGTTTTTTTCTAATGCCATTTTTTATAAGACCAGCATGTGTAGTATACTGGGAATGCAAAACAAAAAATCCTTGTTTTTTTTATTTTTATTAATAGCTCCCTCCCTTACCTCCCCTTTTTCACCCTCCTCCATAATTTGACTACAAGCAGACATTTCCTCCTTTGTATACCCTTTCTCCATAAATATTTCTTCTGTTATCTGGCTCTGTTCCCTTCTTTCACTCAGGTCACACCCTAGTGTTGGGGCTCCTGCTTGGTGGTGGCTATGGTGCCCTTGGTTAGCACAAATAAAGTCTCTCTCTACTATAGATGAGTGATGAAGTACAGATACAGATATACAGTACGTAAGTAGTGATGAGCGGCAGGGGCAATATTCAAATTTGCGATATTTCACGAATATTTGGGCGAATATGCATCATAATATGCATCATAATTTTCTTGATTGCGAAAATCGGCAATGTAATATGCGCGTATTGCGCTCGCAATACAGGTGTGGGTTACTGTTGCTACATTTTTCAAGCTGATAGAAGATTCCTGAGACTGGAGAAAATGGTTGGCACGGCAGAACAATACAATAGCTTTATATGCAAATAGACTGCTTCAATATATTCGCGATTGCGCAAATCAGCAATTAATGATGCGTGTATTTTTGCGCAATACATGCAACTTCACATTTTAGCAGGTCTGAGTAGATATTACTGATTGGTGCACTAAGTATTGTTGTGAACTTGTGACATCACAGCACTATGTCTGTAGCATGTATGTATGGACAGCAGAACCTATCACACTAACTAACACCCTTCACTGGAACCTATCAGCTACACTATGTCAGGATATAACCTACACTGACTATCTCCCACTAACTATCTGTATTATATATATAAGCTAAATAACTAACTAACTAGCTAATGTAATGACACAGTAAAGCACAGAGCACAGCAATGACACTGCTGTGTCTCTCAGAACTGCAAAGAAACTGCAGACAATAGCTGCTGGGGAGGTTCTTATATAGTAAGGGGTAGGCAACTTTCCTATTGGTTGCTAGGGATGTTGCTAAGCTCAGACAAAGACATTGCAGCCTTCTCATTGGCCCACAAGCAAGAAGGGAGGTTACTGATGGAAAAAAAAAATCTAGAATATTCGAGAACATGAATATGTGTTAAGGCTGGCCGCAGGCTAGCCTGGATTTGTGGGAGGGGCCGGTACCTGTCTTAAGCAGTCTGGCTCTCCCAGGCAGCACGTCGGCATTCGGACGTCTGCTACTTCCGGGTGTGACGTCATCAGCAAGCGTCCTGCACGAGTCGGATCTCAGAGTAGCCGGGTGTACCTTTCCCTTCAGTCTGCAAGCTGTTCAGGTCGTTTTCCAAGATAACTGGTTTGGGGAGCGTGGCAACGTGGAGGAGGGTAGGAGGGGGTGTAGAGAGGGGGAAGTGTGCCGGAGGATCGCTTCTCCTCACTGCGTTCAGGCACATGCAATTCTAGTTTTGGCACCAGGGGGCAGCATTGTCACATAGTTGGAGCTCATTGCCTGTCTCAGCATAACCTGTATCTAAGTTCATACAGGGGCTGCGAGTCATCTGGGCTCAGCAGGTTAAACTCTGGCAGCTGGGTCCTGGTGCCATTACTGAGTTGATTACTTACAAGGTTGCTGCTTGTGCACATGTTTGACACTCATCACATACACTACATACATACCTTAGACACATAGTTCGCACATGAGGCAGTTTGACAAAAAAAAAAAAAAAAAGGGTACAAGTGGATTGTTAAATAAAGTTAAAAAAAAAGTGGGTTGTTCAAATAAAGAAAAAAAAAAAAAAAAGGGTACAAGTGGATTGTTAAATAAAGTTAAAAAAAAAAAAAAGAGTGGGTTGTTCAAATAAAGAAAAAAAAAAAAAAAAGGGTACAAGTGGATTGTTAACCACCTCAGCCCCCAGTGCTTAAACACCCTGAAAGACCAGGCCACTTTTTACACTTCTGACCTACACTACTTTCACCGTTTATTGCTCGGTCATGCAACTTACCACCCAAATGAATTTTACCTCCTTTTCTTCTCACTAATAGAGCTTTCATTTGGTGGTATTTCATTGCTGCTGACATTTTTACTTTTTTTGTTATTAATCGAAATTTAACGATTTTTTTGCAAAAAAATGACATTTTTCACTTTCAGTAGTAAAATTTTGCAAAAAAAACGACATCCATATAGAAATTTTGCTCTAAATTTATAGTTCTACATGTCTTTGATAAAAAAAAAATGTTTGGGTAAAAAAAAAATGGTTTGGGTAAAAGTTATAGCGTTTACAAACTATGGTACAAAAATGTGAATTTCCGCTTTTTGAAGCAGCTCTGACTTTCTGAGCACCTGTCATGTTTCCTGAGGTTCTACAATGGCCAGACAGTACAAACACCCCACAAATGACCCCATTTCTGAAAGTACACACCCTAAGGTATTCGCTGATGGGCATAGTGAGTTCATAGAACTTTTTATTTTTTGTCACAAGTTAGCGGAAAATTATGATTTTTTTTTTTTTTTTTTTTTCTTACAAAGTCTCATATTCCACTAACTTGTGACAAAAAATAAAAAGTTTTATGAACTCACTATGCCCATCAGCGAATACCTTGGGGTCTCTTCTTTCCAAAATGGGGTCACTTGTGGGGTAGTTATACTGCCCTGGCATTCTAGGGGCCCAAATGTGTGGTAAGGAGTTTGAAATCAAATTCTGTAAAAAATGACCTGTGAAATCCGAAAGGTGCTCTTTGGAATATGGGCCCCTTTGCCCACCTAGGCTGCAAAAAAGTGTCACACATCTGGTATCTCCGTACTCAGGAGAAGGTGGGGAATGTGTTTTGGGGTGTCATTTTATATATACCCATGCTGGGTGAGAGAAATATCTTGGCAAAAGACAACTTTTCCCATTTTTTTATACAAAGTTGTCATTTGACCAAGATATTTATCTCACCCAGCATGGGTATATGTAAAAAGACACCCCAAAACACATTCCTCAACTTCTCCTGAGTACGGGGATACCAGATGTGTGACACTTTTTTGCAGCCTAGGTGGGCAAAGGGGCCCATATTCCAAAGAGCACCTTTCGGATTTCACTCCTCATTTTTTCCTGAATTTGATTTCAAACTCCTTACCACACATTTGGGCCCCTAGAATACCAGGGCAGTATAACTACCCCACAAGTGACCCCATTTTGGAAAGAAGACACCCCAAGGTATTCCGTGAGGGGCATGGCGAGTTCCTAGAATTTTTTATTTTTTGTCACAAGTTAGTGGAAAATGATGATTTTTTTTTTAATTTTTTTTTTCATACAAAGTCTCATATTCCACAAACTTGTGACAAAAAATAAAAACTTCCATGAACTCACTATGCCCATCAGCGAATACCTTGGGGTCTCTTCTTTCCAAAATGGGGTCACTTGTGGGGTAGTTATACTGCCCTGGCATTCTAGGGGCCCAAATGTGTGGTAAGTAGGTAAATGACCTGTGAAATCCGAAAGGTGCTCTTTGGAATGTGGGCCCCTTTGCCCACCTAGGCTGCAAAAAAGTGTCACACATCTGGTATCTCTGTATTCAGGAGAAGTTGAGGAATGTGTTTTGGGGTGTCTTTTTACATATACCCATGCTGGGTGAGATAAATATCTTGGTCAAATGCCAACTTTGTATAAAAAAATGGGAAAAGTTGTCTTTTGCCAAGATATTTCTCTCACCCAGCATGGGTATATGTAAAATGACACCCCAAAACACATTCCCCAACTTCTCCCGATTACGGAGATACCAGATGTGTGACACTTTTTTGCAGCCTAGGTGGGCAAAGGGGCCCATATTCAAAAGAGCACCTTTCGGATTTCACAGGTCATTTTTTACAGAATTTGATTTCAAACTCCTTACCACACATTTGGGCCCCTAGAATGCCAGGGCAGTATAACTACCCCACAAGTGACCCCATTTTGGAAAGAAGAGACCCCAAGGTATTCGCTGATGGGCATAGTGAGTTCATGGAACTTTTTATTTTTTGTCACAAGTTAGTGGAATATGAGACTTTGTATGAAAAAAAAAATAAAAAAAAAAATAAGCATTTTCCACTAACTTGTGACAAAAAATAAAAAATTCTAGGAACTCGCCATGCCCCTCACGGAATACCTTGGGGTGTCTTCTTTCCAAAATGGGGTCACTTGTGGGGTAGTTATACTGCCCTGGCATTTTCCAGGGGCCCTAATGTGTGGTAAGTAGGTAAATGACCTGTGAAATCCTAAAGGTGCTCTTTGGAATATGGGCCCCTTTGCCCACCTAGGCTGCAAAAAAGTGTCACACATGTGGTATCGCCGTATTCAGGAGAAGTTGGGGAATGTGTTTTGGGGTGTCATTTTACATATACCCATGCTGGGTGAGAGAAATATCTTGGCAAAAGACAACTTTTCCCATTTTTTTATACAAAGTTGGCATTTGACCAAGATATTTCTCTCACCCAGCATGGGTATATGTAAAATGACACCCCAAAACACATTCCCCAACTTCTCCTGAGTACGGCGATACCAGATGTGTGACACTTTTTTGCAGCCTAGATGCGCAAAGGTGCCCAAATTCCTTTTAGGAGGGCATTTCTAGACATTTGGATACCAGACTTCTTCTCACGCTTTGGGGCCCCTAGAATGCCAGAGCAGTATAAATACCCCACATGTGACCCCATTTTGGAAAGAAGACACCCCAAGGTATTCAATGAGGGGCATGGCGAGTTCATAGAAATTTTTTTTTTTTGGCACAAGTTAGCGGAAATTGATATTTTTAATTTTTTTCTCACAAAGTCTCCCGTTCCGCTAACTTGGGACAAAAAATTCAATCTTTCATGGACTCAATATGCCCCTCACGGAATACCTGGGGGTGTCTTCTTTCCGAAATGGGGTCACATGTGGGGTATTTATACTGCCCTGGCATTCTAGGGGCCCTAAAGCGTGAGAAGAAGTCTGGAATATAAATGTCTAAAAAATTTTACGCATTTGGATTCCGTGAGGGGTATGGTGAGTTCATGTGAGATTATATTTTTTGACACAAGTTAGTGGAATATGAGACTTTGTAAGAAAAAAAAAAAAAAATTCTGCTAACTTGGGCCAAAAAAATATCTGAATGGAGCCTTACAGAGGGGGTGATCAATGACAGGGGGGTGATCAATGACAGGGGGGTGATCAATGACAGGGGGGTTGATCAATGACAGGGGGGTGATCAATGACAGGGGGGTGATCAGGGAGTCTATATGGGGTGATAACCACAGTCATTGATCACGCCCCTGTAAGGCTTCATTCAGACGCCCGGATGCGTTTTGCGGATCCGATCCATCTATCAGTGCATCCGTAAAAATCATGCGGACATCTGAATGGAGCTTTACAGGGGGGTAATCAATGACAGGGGGGTGATCAGGGAGTCTATATGGGGTGATCACCACAGTCATTGATCATGCCCCTGTAAGGCTTCATTCAGACGTCCGGATGCGTTTTGCGGATCCGATCCATCTATCAGTGCATCCGTAAAAATCATGCGGACATCTGAATGGAGCTTTACAGGGGGGTGATCAATGACAGGGGGGTGATCAGGGAGTCTATATGGGGTGATCACCACAGTCATTGATCATGCCCCTGTAAGGCTTCATTCAGACGTCCGGATGCGTTTTGCGGATCAGATCCATCTATCAGTGCATCCGTAAAAATCATGCGGACATCTGAATGGAGCTTTACAGGGGGGTGATCAATGACAGGGGGGTGATCAGGGAGTCTATATGGGGTGATCACCACAGTCATTGATCATGCCCCTGTAAGGCTTCATTCAGACGTCCGGATGCGTTTTGCGGATCGGATCCATCTATCAGTGCATCCGTAAAAATCATGCGGACATCTGAATGGAGCTTTACAGGGGGGTGATCAGGGAGTCTATATGGGGTGATCACCACAGTCATTGATCATGCCCCTGTAAGGCTTCATTCAGACGTCCGGATGCGTTTTGAGGATCGGATCCATCTATCAGTGCATCCGTAAAAATCATGCGGACATCTGAATGGAGCTTTACAGGGGGGTGATCAGGGAGTCTATATGGGGTGATCACCACAGTCATTGATCATGCCCCTGTAAGGCTTCATTCAGACGTCCGGATGCGTTTTGCGGATCGGATCCATCTATCAGTGCATCCGTAAAAATCATGCGGACATCTGAATGGAGCTTTACAGGGGGGTGATCAGGGAGTCTATATGGGGTGATCACCACAGTCATTGATCATGCCCCTGTAAGGCTTCATTCAGACGTCCGGATGCGTTTTAAGGATCGGATCCATCTATCAGTGCATCCGTAAAAATCATGCGGACGTCTGAATGGAGCTTTACAGGGGGTTGATCAATGACAGGGGTGTAATCAATGACAGGGGGGGTGATCAGGGAGTCTATATGGGGTGATAACCACAGTCATTGATCACGCCCCTGTAAGGCTTCATTCAGACGTCCGGATGCGTTTTGCGGATCTGATCCATCTATCAGTGGATCCGTAAAAATCATGCGGACATCTGAATGGAGCTTTACAGGGGGGTAATCAATGACAGGGGGGTGATCAATGACAGGGGGGTGATCAGGGAGTCTATATGGGGTGATCAGGGGCTAATAAGGGGTTAATAAGTGACGGGGGGGGGGTGTAGTGTAGTGTAGTGGTGCTTGGTGGGACTTTACTGAGCTACCTGTGTCCTCTGGTGGTCGATCCAAACAAATGGGACCACCAGAGGACCAGGTAGCAGGTATATTAGACGCTGTTATCAAAACAGCGTCTAATATACCTGTTAGGGGTTAAAAAAAACACATCTCCAGCCTGCCAGCGAACGATCGCCGCTGGCAGGCTGGAGATCAACTCTCTTACCTTCCGTTCCTGTGAGCGCGCGCGCCTGTGTGCGCGCGTTCACAGGAAATCTCGCCCATCGCGAGATGACGCATATATGCGTGACTCTGCGCAGGGCTGCCACCTCCGGAACGCGATCCTGCGTTAGGCGGTCCGGAGGTGGTTAAATAAAGTAAAAAAAAAAAAAAAAAAAAGAGTGGGTTGTTCAAATAAAGAAAAAAAAAAAAAAGATAATTTTTTGGGATAAAAAAAAAAAAAAAAAAAAAAAAATGTATCCACCAAGCTTCATCCATACACCTCTAGCATAGGTACATCCGCCAATACAGCTACACGCTCGCACGACATACACACCCCGTTTCATCTCGTAGACTAGTGTCATACGTCATACGGTCTGTTTTCCACAAATCCTATACTTACATACATCACCTACCACGTCTGTAGGTTCTTTAGCCCGCAGTATTCGTTTTTAATTAATCTGCCACGTCACAGATTCAGACAAACTCGGGTTCGCTTCATACGTCAGTGGAAACGACTATCATACTCCCTGTCAGCCTCGAAGGCTTTTCGTTCAATCGTTTCACGCTGCTGGGGGGGGAAGGGGAGTGGCTTAGATTCCGTCATCTTGTTTGTCAGCTTACGGGCAGCAGGTCGTAGGGTTAACAGTTTTTTTTTTTTTTTTTTTCTCTTTTTCTTTCTTCGTTTTTTGTTGTTGTTGTTTTGTGGTGTTTGTTGTGTTGTTTGCAGTGGTCTACGCCATCTGCAACTTCAGCCAGTGCAGGCTCCTGCATGTCTGTGCCACATGTTTTAGGGCACATCCGGTCACGGTCTGCACATTGAAGCCGGCGTGACTGAGCCGGGTGAATGTGGAGGCACTAGACCAGCTGCTGCGGCTTCATCCGGTTCAGCCGTTCCGTACATTCCTGGTGGAAGGGTTTTCACGGGGGTTTCACACTGGGCTCATCACCTTGCCCCAGCAGACTCATGAATGCCCCAACTTGCAGTCGGCTTCTAAACATGCTGGTCTGGTGGATTCACTCTTGGCAGTTGAGCTGGACAAGGGTTTCATCATTGTCCTTTCCAGTCCCCTCCTTTCTGCACTTGGAGGGTGAGCCCGGTGGGGGTGGTGCAAGGAAAATATTCCAATAAATTTCGTTTGATTTATGATTTGTCTGCTCCACATTCTTCCCACGTTCCTAGTCTCAACTCGTTGATTCCGTCCGAGGAATTTCCTTGAAGTATACTTCCGTAGACCAGGCTATCCAGGTCATTCTTCAGACAGGCATGGGGGCTTGGCTGTCCAAAGCAGATGTCTCTGATGCGTTCAAACTGCTGCCCATTAGCCCATCTCTCTGGCAGTGGCATGGCATCAAATGGAGAGATGCGTACTATTTCGCCACCAAGTTGACGTTTGGTTCCTAGAGCAGCCCCAGTCTGTTTGACAGGTTAGCGCAGGCACTGGAATGGATTTTGTTGGAACAGGGTTGCCAGAATGTCATTCACTACCTGGATGATTTTCTGTTGATCAAAGAACCCTCACAGGCACCTGTTGACTTGCAGGTTCTCTTGCAGGTCTTCAAGGAGTTAAACATTCCAGTGGCCGAACACAAAACAGAAGGGCCTGCGCAGGTTGTCACATTCTTGGGGATCTCTCTGGATTCACGCGCCATGTCAGCCAGTCTGCCACAAGACAAACTCGACAGAATCAAATCAGGTGTCCGTTTCTTGCTCGTGTCTCAGGTTTGCACCAAGAGAGAATTGCAGTCTCTGTTGGGCATGTTATACTTTGCCATGAGGATCATTCCTCAGGGTAATCATTCATTTCAAGATTGCTAGTCTTATTACAACAGACCAGTGATTTGGACGCATCAGTGCATCTTTATGCGAACGCCCGAGCAGATCTGTTCATGTGGGACAGATTTCTCAGTGGGTGGAACGGCATTTCCATGTTTATTCCGAGGGCCACTTCTGATTCTCCACACGTATTTTCAGACGCGGCTGCCTCGGTAGGTTTCGCGGCCATATTTTGCTCACATTGGTTCGCCGGCTCATGGCCCACACACGTGCTACAGTTGCCGGGGTTTTTTCAGATGTCGGCATTGTTCGAGATCTATCCTATCATAGCAGCTGCTATAGTCTGGGGGCATAGGTGGTCGGGTCACACGGTGGTTTTCCACACTGACAACATGGCGACCGCAGAGATCATTAACAAGGGCAGATCTAAATCATTACTCATCATGTCTTTCATGCGTAGATTGACCTGGATAGCTCTGGAACAGGGGTTTCATTTTCATGCCCTGTTTTTGGACGGGGTCAGCAACGTTGCAGCTGATGCTTTATCTCGTTTTGATTTTTCTCGCTTTTTCTTACAGAACCCAGAAGCAGACTCAGTGGGCACCCCGGTACCGGACTGGCGGCTGCTGGTCTTGGATTAGACTCTCTGATGGTGGTCGCCAGTTCACTCATTACCAAGTCTTTGTCGGCCAGTACGTTGCGGTCGTACCGCCGAGCGTGGGTGGTTTTTTCGAACTTTAAGTTGGCATATCCTAGAGGTGACACAGGTCAGGTCAAGTATATGGTGGCTTTCGTGTCTTATTGTCATTCGGTATTGGCTTTATCCTACAACACCATTAGGCTATATTTGGCTGGGGTGCAGCATTTTTTGGCACTTCAAGAGCCAGACAGACCCTCTATATTTTCAGCTCACCCGATCAAGGCCATCCTCAGAGGCATTCAAAAAAGCCAGGTCACGGTCAAGTCGGTCCGTCGACCTATTAAGGGGGACACGTTTCGTAGCCTGTCGGAAGTTCTCACATTGTCACCATTCGGAGTCCTTCCCAGCCTGGTGATCAAGGCGGCGATGTACTTGGCGTTTTACGAGTTTTTAAGACCAGGTGAAGTAACACAGGCCAGACAAGGGGCGGTGGCTCTCCGCAAGGGAGATTTAGTCAGGATGGGCAGTAACTCATTCGCAGTTGCCTCACAACAAAACAAGGCAGGTAGGTCCCGGCCATGTAGTTAAGTTCTTCCAGACCACAAACGCATGGTGTCCAGTGACAGTCTTGGACAACCTCTTGCTGGCCCTTAGTCTTCACAGCCCCACCGACCCATTACTTCCATTCCCTGGTGGTCCACTGACGTCCAGCCAGTTCAGCAAACATATTCGCATCCTGTTGACCAGTGTAGGATTGAATCCGGCTCAATTCTCGGGGCATTCTTTCCGCATCGGTGCGGCATCCGCAGCGTCCAAGCATGGTGTCCCTGTGCATATCATTAAACACTTGGGGCGCTGGCGCTCGGGGTGCTTTGTACGGTATATCCCGGAGCCACAAGCGGAGCTGGTCCAAGCATTCAGTACATTGGCAGAGTAGCACCTCAGGCCAATCCTTCCCTCACTGGTGGGTTTTGCCCCCTTTTTCAGGCATACCGACCTAGTGAGGCCAAGGCACACCTCAGGCCAATTAGGTAGGGGGGTGGTGGTTGGGCATCTTCCACTCGTTTAGGTCCTGACCACAAGTGTTAAGGCTGGCCGCAGGCTAGCCTGGATTTGTGGGAGGGGCCGGTACCTGTCTTAAGCAGTCTGGCTCTCCCAGGCAGCACGTCGGCATTCGGACGTCCCCTGCCCACCCATTCCCATTCTTCATTCAGTCATTCAACCATCACATTCAGGGTATGCCCCCTTTTTCAGGCATACCGACCTAGTGAGGCCAAGGCACACCTCAGGCCAATTAGGTAGGGGGGTGGTGGTTGGGCATCTTCCACTCGTTTAGGTCCTGACCACAAATAGCACTATATTCTAAATCTTCGCAAATTCTCAAAGTGGCGATATTCACGATTAAAATTAGCGATTTGAATATTCGCGCCCAACACTAACAGTAAGAAGTAGGCACAAGGCAGCAATACTGTAGGAGTCTATGTATTATGGGTCATCAATATAAAGTTCCCCTCTAACTCTAAATAACCCATGCAATATTCCCAAATGACCAAGAGTATGCAAACTCACAATAAACTTTCTGCAGCTTCCATTTGCAGGGTGTAGTCCTAAATTAGAGGGCCAGTCTGTCTCAGAAGTATAACAGGCACCAGAAGCAATAAACCTTTTCCACATAGAGTAAAGTCTATTGCTATAAATGTGTGTTTACCTTATTGTCTCAGTACAGCAAGTCCTTTAACCCTTTCATGAACACCAATATGTGTTTCTACTGAAGTCATCAATGGGCCTTATTCTAGGTGGCCGCCTTTTTAAAATGGCCTAGGATAAGCGCTGCAGGGGTCTCCTGTGCAACGGAGAGCAGGAGTTCAACTCTCATATGACAGCTTGGCTCCTGCTCCAACAGCCTGTATAAGCAGCAGTACTGATCCAGGCTGCTTAACTTCTTAAATGCCACTGTCAATAGTGACCATAGTATGTAAATGGTTTAGAGGGAGGGGGCTTCTTTTGTCAGCTGTCAGCACCCTATGAATGAGATTACGAGGTGCCAATGTCTGTACAATGGAGGTCCAATGAAGGACCACAGATCTGTCCACTGTATATGCCCTTTTAGACCGTGCCATAGGTGTGGTGTAATAGAGTACAAGAGTACCATCAGAATGCTACTGACAACATAGTACATTCTGCTACGAAAGAAGTATAGTGTACTATGTGATCGATGAAAGGATTAAAAAAAAACTTTGTTAAAACACACACAACCTTTACCCACTGAAAAATAGGTGTCAATGGAAAAAAATGAATAAAATCTCCACATATTTGGTATCTCAGAATGTGCAACGACCCAAACTATAAACCGTTATCATTTATCCTGAACGGTGAACTCCATAACATGAAAAAAAAAAATGCCAGAATTACTGTTTACTGTTTAAAGCAATCAAAAAGTGTTATGAATCCCAAAATGATGCCAGTGAAAACCTGCAAGTCATCCTGCAAAAAGACAAGCCCTCTGCAGAAAGAAAAATAACATTGATTGGTCTTAGGATATGGCAATTCTAAACCATGTTCTTTTTCTTTTTGTTTAAAGGGTTTTTATTGTGTAAAAGTAATAATAACACATAAGAAAAAAAAAATGATATGTATTTGGCATCACTGTAATCGTAATAAACCAGATAAAGTTATTATTCTACTTATGAAGCAAAATAAACATTGTACAATTTAAAACGTAAAAAGGCAACTGCGATATTGCTGTTTTTTTCCAATCCTCCCCAATAGTTAATAAAAGCTAATGCATAATTATATGTCCCCTTAAAAGCTACAACTTGCCATGCAAATAAAAGCACCTCATAAAGCTATGTTGACAGAAAATAAAAAAAAGTTATAGTTCTTGGAATGCGACAATCAAAAAATAAAAAAATTACTTGGTCACTAAAGACCCAAATGCATACAACAGGAAGGGGTTAAAATTGTCCTATACCTTCTGTATGGATTCAATATTGTCTTTCCTTCATGGAAATAATACTTAGCAGAATTGCTTTCTGGAAGTTTTTTTGCTCCCAGGAATGGTATTTTCCTGGATAAGGCTTCTCTTTAGGTCTACTTGGCAAAGCACACCAAAGCAGGTCTTGTCTCTAGCTCTGCTAGCTAGTAACTCTCTACATAAGCTGCAGCCAGACTCACGGGATGCAGACAGACTCACTGACTTCTGAGACCAGACTGGTCTGTAAACCAGCCACGATTAACCCTTTCAGTACCGGGCCACTTTTCACCTTAAATCCCAGGCCGATTTTTGCAAATCTGACATGTCACTTTATGTGGTAAAAACTATGGAACGCTTTTACGTATCCAAGCTATTCTGAGATTGTTTTCTCATGACTAGTGTTGATCGAGCACCAAAGTGCTCGGGTGCTCGAGTAGAACACCTTGGGATACAATGGAAGTCAATGGGAGAACCCGAGCATAAAACCACTCACCCCCTGCTCTGAAGAGGGGAGGGTGTCTGGTTCACATGAAAAGGTTAGAAATTGAAGGAAACACCACTGAAATGGTTCAGGAAGAGCATGGGGACTCCCAGGTCGCTGCTGGGAACGATGTTGTCCGTGTAGTACGCCCCTTTTACAGACTGACAATAATACGTACCAAACCGAAGATAAAATTGACTTTAGAGGAAAAATGGTTAGGAAACATTCTTTCCTGTATATTTACTTGTATTTAAAGTGCAATTTCTGCCAAAAATTACAAGGAAGAGGCACTTCGATACAACCTGGATATCACATAAAGGAGGTCCTCATTCACATTGTTGTACAATTGTTTATGTAGTGGGACTCCTACACTCATAAAGGCTATGCACTAAGTGAAAGGGCTGCCAAAAATTACAAGGAACCGGCACTCCAATACACCCTTTATTACACATAAAGGACAGCATCATACACACCCTTGAAAAATTATGATTGATGGCCTGCTGGTGACCCTCAAAAACATTAGGAGCAAGGGCCTGCCTGTGACCCTCTAAAACATTAGGGGCGAGGGCCTGCTGCTGATCTGACCATCTAAAACATTAGGGGTGAGGGCCTGCTGCTGATCTGATCATGGAAAAAATTATGGGTTAGGGCCTGCTGCTGAGCTGACCATCTAAAACATTAGGGGTGAGGGTCTGCTGCCGAGCTGACTCTCTAAACATTAGGGGCGAGTGCCTGCTGCTGATCTGACCATGGAAAAAATTATGGGTGGGGGTCTGCTGATCTGACCATCTAAAACATTAGGGGTGAGGGTCTGCTGCTGATCTGACCTTCTAAAACATTAGGAGTGAAGGTCTGCTGCTGATCTGATCATCTAAAACATTAAGGGTGAGGGTCTTCTGCTGATCTGACCTTCCAAAACATTAGGGGTGAGGGTCTACTGCTGATCTGACCTCCTAAAACATTAGGGGTGAGGGCCTGCTGCTGATCTGACATGGAAAATATTATGGGCGAGGGCCTGCTGCTGAGCTGACAATCAAAAAAATTAGTGTTGAGGGTCTGCAGCTGAGCTGACTCTCTAAAACATTAGGGGTGACTGCCTGCTGCTGATCTGACCATGGAAAAAATTATGGTCGAGGGCCTGCTGCTGAGCTGACAATCGAAAAAATTATGGTTGAGGGCCTGCTGCTGAGCTGACCCACTAAAACATTAGGAGCGAGGGCAGCCTAAGGCCTCATGCACACGACAGTATTTTTTCACGGTCCGCAAAACGGGGTTCCGTTGGTCCGTGAACCGTGACCGTTTTTTCGTCCGTGGGTCTTCCTTTATTTTTGGAGGATCCACGGACATAAAAAAAAAGTCGTTTTGGTGTCCGCCTGGCCGTGCGGAGCCAAATGGATCCGTCCTGACTTACAATGCAAGTCAATGTGGACGGATCCGTTTGACGTTGACACAATATGGTGCAATTGCAAACGGATCAGTCCCCTATTAACTTTCAATGTAAAGTCAGGAGTTACACTCACCTAAAGAATTATTAGGAACACCATACTAATACGGTGTTGGACCCCCTTTTGCCTTCAGAACTGCCTTAATTCTACGTGGCATTGGTTCAACAAGGTGCTGATAGCATTCTTTAGAAATGTTGGCCCATATTGATATGATAGCGTCTTGCAGTTTATGGAGATTTGAGGGATGCACATCCAGGGCACGAAGCTCCCGTTCCACCACATCCCAAAGATGCTCTATTGGGTTGAGATCTGGTGACTGTGGGGGCCATTTTAGTACAGTGAACTCATTGTCATGTTCAAGAAACCAATTTGAAATGATTCGAGCTTTGTGACATGGTGCATTATCCTGCTGGAAGTAGCCATCAGAGGATGGATACATGTTCTCATTCTGTTTACGCCAAATTCGGACTCTACCATTTTAATGTCTCAACAGAAATCGAGACTCATCAGACCAGGCAACATTTTTCCAGTCTTCAACAGTCCAATTTTGGTGAGCTCGTGCAAATTGTAGCCTCTTTTTCCTATTTGTAGTGGAGATGAGTGGTACCCGGTGGGGTCTTCTGCTGTTGTAGCCCATCCGCCTCAAGGTTGTGCGTGTTGTGGCTTCACAAATGCTTTGCTGCATACCTCGGTTGTAACGAGTGGTTATTTCAGTCAACGTTGCTCTTCTATCAGCTTGAATCAGTCGGCCCATTCTCCTCTGACCTCTAGCATCCACAAGGCATTTTTGCCCACAGGACTGCCGCATACTGGATGTTTTTCCCTTTTCACACCATTCTTTGTAAACCCTAGAAATGGTTGTGCGTGAAAATCCCAGTAACTGAGCAGATTGTGAAATACTCAGACCGGCCCGTCTGGCACCAACAACCATGCCACGCTTAAAATTGCTTAAATCACCTTTCTTTCCCATTCTGACATTCAGTTTGGAGTTCAGGAGATTGTCTTGACCAGGAGCACCCCCCTAAATGCATTGAAGCAACTGCCATGTGATTGGTTGACTAGATAATTGCATTAATGAGAAATAGAACAGGTGTTCCTAATAATTCTTTAGGTGAGTGTAATATACCATAGGATCAGAGTTTTCTCCAATCCGATGGTATATTTTAACTTGAAGCGTCCCCATCACCATGGGAACGCCTCTATGTTAGAATATACCATCGGATTTGAGTTAGATCGTGAAAATCAGATCCGACAGTATATTCTAACACAGAGGCGTTCCCATAGTGATGGGGACGCTTCAAGTTAGAATATACTGAGAACTGTGTACATGACTGCCCCCTGCTGCCTGGCAGCATCCGATCTCTTAGAGGGGGCTGTGATCCGCACAATTAACCCCTCAGGTGCCGCACCTGAGGGGTTAATTGTGCGTATCATAGCCCCCTGTAAGAGATCAGGTGCTGCCAGGCAGGAGGGGGCATACCTCCCCTCCCTCCCCTGTATTACATTCATTGGTGGCCAGTGCGGCCTCCCCTCTCCCCCACCCCCTAATTAAAATCACGTTCCGAATCCCCCATCATTGGTGGCCAGTGCGGCCTCACATCTCCCCCCCTTGTTAAAATCACATTCTGAATCCCCCATCATTGGTGGCCAGTGCGGCCTCACATCTCCCCCACCCCCCCTTGTTAAAATCACATTCCGAATCCCCCATCATTGGTGGCCAGTGCGGCCTCACATCTCCCCCCCTAGTTAAAATCACGTTCCCCCATCATTGGTGGCAGTGGAGAGTTCCGATCGGAGTCCCAGTTTAATCGCTGGGGCTCCGATCGGTAACCATGGCAACCAGGTCTGTGCTATAAGCAATGTGCCGCACAGACCTTTCACTTACCAGTAGGAGGAGCGCCCGGCCGGTCACAGACATCGCAGCTCGCAAGTAAGTATAATGCTTCTAAAAATTGCTAAGTAACCATGGCAACCAGGATTGCAGTAGCATCCTGGTTGCCATGGTTACCGATCGGAGCCCCAGCGATTAAACTGGGACTCCGATCGGAACTCTCCACTGCCACCAATGATGGGGGAACGTGATTTTAACTGGGGGGGGGGAGATGTGAGGCCGCACTGGCCACCAATGATGGGGGATTCGGAACGTGATTTTAACAAGGGGGGGGAGATGTGAGGCTGCACTGGCCACCAATGATGGGGGATTCGGAACGAGATTTTAACTAGGGGGGGGGATGTGAGGCCGCACTGGCCACCAATGATGGGGGATTCGGAACGTAATTTTAACAAGGGGGGGGAGATGTCAGGCCGCACTGGCCACCAATGATGGGGGATTCGGAACGTGATTTTAACTGGGGGGGGGAGAGGGGAGGCCGCACTGGCCACCAATGAATATAATATTGGGGAGGGAGGGGGGGTCTGCCCCCTCCTGCCTGGCAGCACCTGATCTCTTACAAGGGGCTATGATACGCACAATTAACCCTTTAGGTGCAGCACCTGAGGGGTTAATTGTGCGGATCACAGCCCCCTGTAAAAGATCGGGTGCTGCCAGGCAGCAGGGGGCAGTCATGTAAACAGTTCTCAGTATATTCTAACTTGAAGCATCCCCATCACTAAGGGAACGCCTCTGTGTTAGAATATACTGTCGGATATGAGTTTTCACGAAGTGAAAACTCATATCTGAAGAAGCTTTTATGCAGACGGATCTGCGATCAGTCTGTGTGAAAGTTGCCAACGGCCATGGATCACGGACGCGGATGCCAATCTTGTGTGCATCCGTGTTTTTTCACGGACCCATTGACTTGAATGGGTCCGTGAACCGCTGTCCGTCAAAAAAATAGGACAGGTCCTATTTTTTGGACGGACAGGAAACACGGATCACGGCCGCGGATGAACAACGGTGCATTTTCCGAGTTTTCAACGGACCCATTGAAAGTCAATGGGTCCGCAGAAAATCACGGAAAACGGAACAACGGCCACGGATGCACACAACAGTCGTGTGCATGAGGCCTAATAGAGATGGCCTTGCGGTTCGCCCGACTGTCATTTTACGGCAAACTTTTGCTCGTTCGCGGTTTGCCGAACAGGCGAACATATGGCGATGTCCGCCGGTGCCATATTTTTGCATTGTGCAGAACTATGACCCATGACACATCCATCAGGTGGGACAGGGGAGCCAATTGAGACGTTTTTTAGCACATGGACACATCCCCTACCCTATAAATAAACCCGATCTGGCAGCCATTTTACATTCTGTTTTTTGCCAGTTTAGGGAGAGGTTGCTGTGTGGAGCAGGAACAGACTGTTAGGGACACCAAACGCAAGCTAGTAGCGCCACAAAGTCCTTTTAAGGAATGGTATAGGTATGCTATCGATAAGTGTGACATACAGAGGGGTGTGATATACTTATAATATACTTTCTAACATAGAAAGTATATTATAGTGCAATTGTATTGTACAGCAGTTGTGTGCGGTTCTGCTGCAATACTGCAGCTAAATAGAGGGACAAACGCTATTGGATTAACTAATTGCAACTGGTGTGATATACCTGTTCCCCCCCCCCCCAAAAAAAATGATTTAGGGGTGTGATATACCTATAATATACCTTCTAACATGGAAAGTATATCATAGTGCATTTGTATTGTGCAGCAGTTATGTGCGGTTCTGCTGCGATACTGCAGCTAGATAGAGGGACAAATGCTATTAGATTAACTAATTGCAACTAGTGTGATATACCTCTGCAGGGTTAAAGAAGATAGGCAGAATAGTGAAGCACCCTTTGCAATCTTTTCATAAAAGGTTTTATTCTACTCACAAAAGTCGGTAGATAAAAGGCATAAAATACAAATCACTCGTCACGTTCCTGCCCGACCCGGGTTTCGCTGCCTCGCTTCTTCAAGGGCGCCCTTGAAGAAGCGAGGCAGCGAAACCCGGGTCGGGCAGGAACGTGACGAGTGATTTGTATTTTATGCCTTTTATCTACCGACTTTTGTGAGTAGAATAAAACCTTTTATGAAAAGATTGCAAAGGGTGCTTCACTATTCTGCCTATCTTCTTTAACCCTGCAGAGGAGGAGGTCTGGGGAGATCGGATCCTTTGGGTGTCGAGGAGAGGGGCTTATACCCTTTGTGTTATCCACTGTTGACCGGGAGACATAGTCTCTAGCAGCGCGGTTCCAAAACCCTTTTATTTGTCTAAACCAGTGTGAGCGACCTACCACACTATTCCGGGACCAGCAGCAGCGCAAGTAACTGTCCGTGTTGGGACACAGGACTGACTTTCTGTTTTTTGTATTTTAGTGTGATATACCTGTTTCCCCCCCCCCCCCCCCATAAAAAACTGATTTAGGGGTGTGATATACCTGTAATATACCTTCTAACATGGAAAGTATATTATAGTGCATTTGTATTGTGCAGCAGTTGTGTGCGGTTCTGCTGAGATACCCCAGCTAGATAGAGGGACAAATGCTATTAGAATAACTAATTGCAACTGGTGTGATATACCTGTTGCCCCAAAAAAGAAATGTGATTGAGGGGTGTGATATACCTATAATATACCTTCTAACATAGAAAGTATATTATAATGCATTTGCATTGTGCAGCAGTTGTGTGCGGCTCTGCTGAGATACCACAGCTAGATAGAGGGACAAATGCTATTGGAATAAGTAAATGCAACAGGTGTGTTATACCTGTTGCTCCCCTAAAAATAATTGATAGAGGGGTGTGATAGTGTTGAGCGAGCAGGCTCGGCCGAACACTTGTTCGGCTCGAGCATCGTTATGCTCGGCAGATCCGAGTGCTCGACCGAATACTTTGGGTACTCGAGTACAATTTAATACAATGGAAGTCAATTGGCGAACCCCAGGCACCCTCTGCTCAGAAGAGAAGAAGGTCCCTGGTTCATGAAAAAAGGTTAGAAATTGATGGAAACCATGAAAACGGTTTGGAAACAGCATTAAGAGTATAGCTGGATGCGTCTTAGACTCTTATTATGTACGACATACAATAGACAACCACACAAAGGCTACAGTATATGCCAAAAGCCAGGTATGAGAAAGCCATCCATCTATCCATGAGACAGATAACAGCCAGTATACCTTACAATGGCAGCCTTGTGCACTATGAGATATACCAAACCAGCTCTCATCTGACTGAGAACCAGTAAACCTCAAAGCTATTTTGCATCTGTTGGATGGCTTGGGTGGACCTGCACACCTAGATCAATATCATTAGGGTGACAAAAAGTTTTCTGATTGTGCTAACATAATATTCAATAACCTTTCTATACAGTTTTGTCATGTAAAAAAACTAATTTGCCTAAACATGGGCATAAGGGAAAGACATGCAAATGAGCAATATCTGCCTTGTTTTTCAGCTGTAATAAGACGATAAAAACCTTATGACAAGAGTAGACTAATAGTCTTGTCAGGAGACTATGAAACCAATAGACGGTGCTGTTCATAACTCAATAGTGCCATCTATTGGTTTCATAGTCTTCTGACAAGAATATTAGACTATGAGTCTTATGACAAGCTTATTAGTGTAGCCTTTTGCATGGAAAATTTGCAATAAAAATTTGTGATTAGAATATTCACGATCTACACTAGGATGATATCTGACACTGGGAAAGCTGGCTAATAACTCAGTGATAAAATCTGACACTGGGAAAGATGGGTAATAACTCAGTGATAAAATCTAACACTGGGAAATTTGGATAATAACTCAGTGAAGATATCTGTCACTGGGAAAGCTGGGTAATAACTCAGTGATAAAATCTGACACTGGGAAAGATGGGTAATAACTCAGTGAAGATATTTGACACTGGGAAAGCTGGGTAATAACTCAGTAATGATATCTGACACTGGGAAAGCTGGGTAATAACTCTGATTATATCTGACACTGGGAAAGCTAGGTAATAACTCAGTGTAGACCGCAAATATTCTAATCGCAAATTTTTTAAACGAATTTTCCAAGCAAAAGGCTACACTAATAAGCTTGTCATAAGACTCATAGTCTAATATTCTTGTCAGAAGACTATGAAACCAATAGTTGGCACTAATGAGTTATGAACAGCGCCATCTTTTTGGTTTCATAGTCTTCTGACAAAACTATTAGTCTACTCTTGTCATAAGACTGTGAAACCAATAGATGGCACTGTTCATAACTCCATAGCACCATCTATTTGTTTTCATAGTCTTATGATAGCTGAAAAACAAGGTAGATTCTGCTCATTTGCATGTCTTTCCCATATGCCCATGTTTATGCAAATTCATTTTTACATGACAAAACTGTATAGAAAGGTTATTGAATATTATGTAAAACTGTATAGAAAGGTTATTGAATATTATGTTAGGACAATCAGAAAACTTTTTGTCTCCCTAATGATATTGATCTAGGTGTGCAAGTCCACCCAGGCCATCCAACAGATGCAAAATAACTTACTTAGGTTTACTGGTTCTCAGTCAGATGAGGGCTTGTTTGGAAAATCTCATAGTGCACAAAGCTGCCATTGTAAGGTATGCTGGCTGTTATCTGTCTCATGGATAAATGGATGGCTTGAACATACCTGGCTTTTGGCATATAGCCTTTGTGTGGTTGTTTATTGTATGTTGTACATATTAGGAGTCTAAGATGCATCCAGCTATCCTCTTAATACTGTTTCCAAACCATTTTGATGGGATTTCCATCAATTTCTATTTTTTTTTTTTATGAACCAGACACCCTCTTGTCTTCCAAGCAGAGGGTGCCTGGGGTGCTCCCATTAACTTCCATTGTGCTCGGTAGAACACACAAGCATACTGATGTGTTTGGCCAGAGCACACAAGCACTTTGCTGCTCGCTCAACACTAGGATGTGATATACCTATAATATACCTTCTAACATAGAAAGTATATTATAGTGCATTTGAATTGTGCATCAATTGTGCATGGTTCTGCTGAGATGCCGCAGCTATATAGAGGGACAAACGCTATTCGAATAATGAATTGCAACTGGTGTGGTATACCTGTTGCCCCCCAAAAAAAACTGATTAAGGCGTGCGATATACCTGCTTCCACAAAATGCTGATTGAGGGGTGTGATACACCGGCTTACACCAAATATAGATTGAGGGGTGTGATACACCGGCTTACACCAAATATAGATTGAGGCCTGCGATACACCAGCTTCCACCAAATATTTATTAAGGAGTTTGATATACCTGCTTCCAGCAAATACTCATTATTGGGTTCTATATACCTGTTTCCACAAAATACTGATACAGGGTATTGATATACCGGCTTCCACCAAATATTGATTGAGGCCTGCGATACAGCGGCTTACACCAAATATTGATTAAGGGGTTTGATATACCTGCTTCCAGCAAATACTCATTATTGGGTTCTATATACCTGTTTCCACAAAATACTGATAGAGGGTATTGATATACCAGCTTTCACCACATATAGATTGAGGCCTGCGATACACCGGTTTGATGTACCAGCTTCCAGCAAATACTCATTATTGAGTTCTATATAACTGTTTCCACAAAATACTGATAGAGGGTATTGATATACCGGCTTTCACAAAATATTAAATGAGACCTGCGATATACCTGCTTCCACATATACTGCTCTTCAATAGGGACTTTATCACAGGGTCATTTTGAAAATTACATAGGAAAGGAAGTTCTGGTCAGGCGCAAAATTACTGGTGAAGCAGGTCTTTGTAGATGAATCTTCTTTATTTTATAGATACCATATGTACATAGAACAACACGTTTTGGGCCTCAAAATGTCCCCTTTATCAGGTTATTAGGTAATAATAATTATTATTTTTATAATTATTACCTAATAACCTGATGAAGGGGACATTTTGAGCCCCAAAACGGGTTGTTCTATGTACATATGGTATCTATGAAATAAAGAAGATTAATCTATAAAGATCTGCTTCACCAGTGATTTTGCGCCTGACCAGAACTTCCTTTCCTATAAGCATCCTTTGGGGGATTGGGCATCCGATCCCAAAGAAATCTCTTCTGCGGCTGCATTCCTGGATTTATGTTTCAATGGTATTTATTAAAGTTTTTCACAATAATAAGGTACACAGTACATTGTGCATAAAATAAAGGACGTAGTGTCCAGTCAGATAGACATACCAGACAAATAATATAAAGAACATAAAGACAAACAATAAATTAAGCAAAAATAAGAGGAATATCATATAGTCAGGGGTAGCAGTCATGCAGTTCTAAATCTCATGGGTTAAGTCTCGGATGGCGATCAATAAAAAGAAGGCCCATACTCATATCCATCTCTTAGTTGCATATAAAATATACTGTATCCTATCAGAGTTCAGGGTAGAGAGAAAGATTGGCAGAGTGGGGGAGGACGACCAGGGGTCCCAGACTCCCTCAAACAAGGAAAATGTATCCGAATGGATAGCCGACATCCGTTCAAATTGGTAAATCTTGATGACCCTATCAATCACCGCTTGATAGCTCAGTGATGAGGAACGCCACTGAGAAGCAATATGGATCTTAGCAGCAAGCAAGATGAATTGGGCTAGCTTGAATTTAGCATTTGTTAATTTAGATGGCTTGTCTCCAAGCAGAAATACTGAGGGTGTAGGGGGGAGGGATGAGAGCAGATCACAAATGCGACCCCACAACCTGGAAGCTATGGGACATGTCCACCAGGTATGGAACATCGTGCCCTCCTCTCCACAACCCCGGAAGCAAGTAGAGGGGACCTCTGGATAGAAGTGGTGTAATTTGGCCGGCACCAGATATGTCCGGTGAAGGATCTTAATAGAGGTTTCCGCCAGAGTAGTTTGCCACGACCCTTTAGTGAGTGTCTGGGAGCGCTGGTGCCATCTAGATACACTGGATTCCTCTAACAGATCAGCCTCCCATTCCAACATATAATGAAGCTTAGAGTCTTCCAGAGGTGCAGTGAGGGTAGAATAGATCCGGGACAGTAGACCCTGCTTATATAGAGAGAAGGACATTAGCCTTTCAAAAGGTGTATAATCAATTTTATGGGAACCATTCTTTAGGGAATGGAGAAAGGAGAATACTCTCTGGACATTGAATTGCTCACGAGCTGGAGGGGTGAATTTCTCAAGGAAATCAGGCATAGTTAGGATTTTATCCCGCACTAGGAAATCCCGGAGGGAGCACAATTTTTTTTCAACCCACCACGAAAAGGCCCCAGATTGAAGTCCAGGGGAGAAAGCCGGGTTACCCAAAAGGTATTCTAAGGGGGACGGTTTGGATTGGAGGGAGCGTTTGAACCTAATGGATCTCCATAGGAGCAAAGCGTAATATGAGAGCTGGGATTTGGTACGGAGTGAAGAGGGTAACGAGGAGGTGGTCCAAATAAGGGCTCTCCAGGAGAACGGCCCCAACAGCGATTGTTCAAGGGTAACCCATATAGGTTGAGCTTGTGCAGAGAGATGTGTCAGGAACAGTTGAGCTAATCTGGCTGCCCTGTAGTAGCATTCCTGGATTTAAAGGGTCTATATCTTTACAAGTCTCCAATAGAGTTGTGCCTATCTTTAGCACAACCCTAAAAGGTGAGCCACTTTATCCTTCAATCAATTTATTTTTGTGTTGAACGTACTATCCTATTGTGTGCCCCCCCATCATCCCTCTTGTTTTCTTTATTCCCCTAGTGACCGAGTGGAATTTAGATTCGCCCGTGGTTTTAAGATTTTGAAAATGACAGGCAGAGGAAGAGGCAGGCTATTCTGCAGGGGTGGTAGGGGTCGGGCAGGTGCACCAGGCTGGAGCCTAAGTGGGAAGTTGGAGAAGGTGCGTGTTATAATGTCAAAGGATGCACCAGAGTTGGTTTAGTGGCTCACTCAACCTTCCGCTTCTGCACCCTCCTCATCCTCTGTATCAGCATCCTCTTCACTCTCTGCTGTGTGCACCCCCAAAGACACGAACACCACCACCATAGCCCCTCCACTCGAGTTAGAGGAATTATTTTCCCATCCATTCCCAGACCTTACCAATCCGCAGCCATTCTTGGCATCGGATGAGGAAGAGGAGGTAGCAACGGCCGCCACCCAGCGGTCTGACGACAGTACCCAGATCAGCCCAAGGAGGATGGTCTCTTCTGTTGCTGCCTACTACGAGATCTCTAATGTCAGTGGTGGTGAAGGTGACGATGATGACGTGTTGATGGATGTCACATGGGTGCCCACAAGAGAGGAAGAGGAGGGGAGTTCAGAGGGAGAGACGGATCAGCAGACAGGGAGGAGAAGGAGGAGAAGCAGGCAGAACTTGCAGTGCACAGGAGGCAAAAAGCAGACTGCAAATGTATCTGGAGCGAGCCATCCACCATGCAAGGTCACATCTGGCGCTTCAAGGATGCCGGCACATGGCTCCGTAGTGTGGGCTTTGTTTAACATGTCAGCTGCTAACAATAGTGTTGCTATCTGCAGCCTGTGCTGTCAACGCATAAGTCGCGGTAAGCCAAACCCTCACCTAGGGATGACCACCTTAAGAAGGCACCTGGCCTCCCATCACCGAGCCCAGTGGGAGCAACACCGTCAGAACCCACAAAGCCACACTCCCTGCGCTCCACGTCCTGCCTCTTCTCCTTATCCTCTCTCCTCGCATTTGTCCCCCACTCCACCTTCCACTGTGCTGTCGTTGCGTTCATCTGGCAAAAGGCAGGCTTCCGTGGGCCAAATGTTCGAACATAAAAAGTTCATGACGCCGGTTAACCCTCCTGCCCAACAGCTGACCGCCGGCTTGTCGGAACTGCTAGCCCGCCAACTACTGCCATATAAACTGGTGGACTCGGAGGACTATATAAAATTTGTGGCCATTGGAACACTGCAATGGATGGTCCCTGGAAGGAAATATTTCTCCCAGAAGGGCATCCCAGAGCTATATGGCCATGTTCAGCGGCAAGTGAATGTATCTCTGGCACACAGTGTCAGTGCCAAGATACATCTGACCACAGACACGTGTTGTGCTGTTGTGCCTGGAAGACAAGATCCACACCGGTCCTGCACTCCTTTCAGCTCTGTGATCACAGGCCGATCAGTGGCTAACCCCGCTCAATTTGACAGTTGGTAAAGTGGTGTGCGACAACGGTGCCAATCTTCTGAGCATGCTGAAACAGGGCAAAATGACACACGTGCCATGCATGACACACATCCTGAACTTAGTCGTGCAGTGATTCGTTGCCAAATACCCCGGGGTCCGGGAAGTCTTAAAGCAGGCCAGGAAAATCTCTGGCCATTTTAGAAGATTTTACACCGCCATGGCTCGCCTTGCTGACGTTCAGCGGCGACACCACTTGCCCGTCAGACGTCTGATTTATGACTGCCCGACACGCTGGAACTCCACCTTGTATATGCTTGATAGGCTGCTCCAGCAGAAAACGTGCCGTTAACGACTATTTGTACGAACTCTGCGGCAGGACAGGTACTGAGGAGCTTGTTTTTTTCCACCGCGCCAGTGGCTGCTCATGCGCGACGCATGCAGACTTCTGCGGCCATTTGATGAGATCACCAAACTGGTCATTCGCAGCCAGGGCGCCATCAGTGACATCATACCTTATGCCTTCTTTCTGGAGCGTGCATTGCGTCGTGTCATTGATCAAGCCGTCGAGGAGCAGGAGCAGGAAGATGAGGAAGTCGCAATGCTGAATGAATGAATTTCCAGGGGGGGGGCTACTCCATCTAAAACAAGTCAGCAGGAGTCTGAAGAGGAATCAGAGGAGGATGGTGCCTGGGGGGAGGAGGAGGAGCAAGAAGAGCAGGCTTTAAACTTTCCCTGGTGTTGTCCGTGGCTGGGGGGAGGAGACCGAGGACGACATTCTCCTGGGCGAAGAGCAGGAGCCAGGCCGCTCCTACGCTTCCAATTTTGTGCAAATGGGGGACTTCATGCTCCAGTGTTTGAAGAGGGACCCTCGTATAAAAAGCATAAAGGGCAAGGACCAGTACTGAGTGGAAATGTACTTAGACCTCCGGTACAAACACAAAATGGCAGACATTTTACCTGCATCACAGAGGGTTGTCAGAATGAAGCATTTCCAGGCCTTGTTTCAAGAGATGCTGCATTCTGCTTTTGTGGGTGCTGGCAGAGGAATTTCCACCCACAGAGAAACAGTTGCAGGTACCAATCCTACAGTGCATGCAAGAAGAGGGTGGTTTGAAGATGTGTTAGTCACTTCGGATATGAGATCATTCTTGCAGTGAACCCATCGACAGCCGCCCTCCCGATCCAGCCTCAGGGAACGCCTAGACCGACAGGTGTCCGACTACATCTGGTTAACGGTTGATGTGGACGCTCTGAGAAGCGAGGAACTTCTTGACTACTGGGTGTGCAGGCTTGACCTGTGGCCAGAGCTGGCACAATTTGCCATGGAACTCTTGGCTTGCCCCTCGTTGAGTGTCCTGTCCGAAAGGACATTCAGCGCAGCAGGGGGGGATCGTGACCGATAAGCGCACTTGCCTAGCTCACGACAGTGTGGACTACCTCACATTTCTAAAAATGAATGAGGCATGGATCTCAGAGGAATTCAACACCTGTGACGACCACATGTAATTGAATTTGCTCATGCCAGCCCACACATATCCGCCACCACCCAGAACAAAGAATGGTCCCTGTCTTAGGTAAATACAGTAGCATAAAAGGCCTTTTCTGTCCAGGGAATGCCTAATGTTTGGGGCCATGGAGGAATTCAACACCTGTGACGATCACGTGTTATCGAATTTCAACTATTATCATTTGTTTTTTTTTCAAGAGGGGGGATTTCGTTAGCCATGTTTTTAAATCAATTTTATATTTTTAGTTATTTTAAACATATGTATTTGACATGTACAGTGCCTTGCAAAAGTATTCACCCACCTTGACTTTTTTCGTATTTTGGTACATTACAGCCTTAAGTTCAATGTTTTGTTATTCTGAATTTTATGTGATGGATCAGAACACAATAGTCTAAGTTGGTGAAGAGAAATGAGAAAAATATATAAATAAAACTATTGTTTAGAAAAAGAAAACAGAAAATTGGCATGTGTGTATGTATTCACCCCCTTTGTTAGGAAGCCCATAAAAAACTCACAAGTCACATTAGTTAAATGATGTCCACCTGTGTGCAATCTAAGTGTCACATGATCTGTCATTACATATACACACCTTTTTTTAAAGGCCCCAGAGGCTGCAACACCTAAGCAAGAGGCATCACTAACCAAACACTGCCATGAAGACCAAGGGACTCTCCAAACCAGTAAGGGACAATGTTGTTGAGAAGTACAAATCAGGGTTAGGTTATAAAAATATGTCGAAATCTATGATGATCCCCAGGAGCAGCATCAAATCTATCATAACCAAATGGAAAGAACATGTCAGAACAGCAAACCTGCCAAGAGACGGCCGCCCACCAAAACTCACGGACCAGGTAAGGAGAGCATTAATCAGAGAGGCAGCACAGAGACCTAAGGTAACCCTGGAGGAGCTGCAGAGTTCCACAGCAGAGACTGGAGTATCTCTACAGAGGACGACAATTAGCCGTACGCTCCAGAGAGTTAGGCCAGAAGAAAGCCATTACTTTCAGCAAAAAACAAAAAGGCACATTGTGAGTTTGCGAAAAGGCATGTGGGAGACTCCCAAAATGTATAGAGGAAGGTGATCTGGTGTGATGAGACTAAAATTAATATTTTCGGCCATCAAAGAAAACGCTATGTCTGGCGTAAACCCAACACATCACATCACCCAAAGAACACCATCCCCACAGTGAAACATGGTGGTGACAGCTCCATGCTGTGGGGATGTTTTCAACAGCCGGGACTGAGAAACTGGTCAGAGTTGAGGGACAGATGGATGGTGCTAAATACAGGGATATTCTTGACCAAAACCTGTACCACTATGTGCGTGATTTGAGGCTAGGACGGAGGTTCACCTTCCAGCAGGACAATGACCCCAAACACACTGCTAAACTAATACTTGAGTGGTTTAAGATGAAACATGTAAATGTGTTGGAATGGACTAGTCAAAGCCCAGATCTCAATTTAATAGAAAATCTGTGGTCAGACTTAAAGATTGTTGTTCACAAGCGCAAACCATCCAACTTGAAGGAGCTGGAGCAGTTTTGCAAGGAGGAATGGGCAAAATTCCCAGTGGTAAGATGTGGCAAGCTCATAGAGACTTATACAAAGCGACTTGGAGCTGTGATTGCCACAAAAGGTGGCTCTACAAAGTATTGACTTTAGGGGGGTGAAGTTATGCACATTGACTTTTTCTGTTATTTTGTCATATTTGTTGTTTGCATCACAATAAAAAAAAAATTAAAAATCTTTAAAATTCTGGGCATGTTCTGTAAATTAAATAATGCAAATCCTCAAACAATCCATGTTAATTCCAGGTTGTGAGGCACTAAAATACGAAAAAAGTCAAGGGGGGTGAATATTTTTGCAAAGCACTGTATTTGTACTTTCCTGCAGTAAAATTGATATCCAATGACCGTCTAATATACCTTCAGCCACATTATCACTTGATGTTTTCTGTCCGGTGAATACCTAATGTTTGGGGCCTTTACTTCCGTGGTCTAAAATAAACATTTTCTAGGATCCAGCAGGGCACATTTTTGACAGTTTTCCTTTAAGATGCATACAAATGGCCCCTGATTAAAATACAGATTTTTTGTGGGAATTTTTGCCATTGATCCTCCTCTGGTATGTCACTGTCCATGTTGTGGGACGATTTGTGCACTTCTAGTAAGTATTTGGTGGCTGCAAAAATGACCAGAAGGTTTTTTAGGTTCGCCTGCCATTAAAGTGAATGGGGTCCACAGCAAACTTACGGTCCGCGCAATCGGGTTTGCAAATCGCCCCGGCCGATGTTCGTCCATCACTTTAGCCTAATAAGCATGTTGATTGAACCATATACCATATACCCTTTTTGTGGTTGAAAGGGTGCATGGGAATACAGTGTATTCAATACACCATAAAAGCCACATTTAAAGTGCCTTTATGTTCAGCCGCTTTCCTCTGGTGGGGTATAGAAGTCAGGGGCAATCTAGGCCTTGTTCATTTTTGTAAGAGTCAACCGGTCAGCATTTTCAGTTGGCAGGCAGATGCACTTATCAGTTATTATGCCCCCAGCAGCACTAAATACCCGCTCTTTCAAAACGCTGGCAGCAGGGCAGGACAGCACCTCCAAGGCGTAGAGCGCCAGTTCGTGCCACGTGTCCAGCTTAGACACCCAATAGTTGTAAGGCACAGAGGGATTATTGAGGATGCAGACACAGTCTGCTACGTACTCCTTCACCATCTTCCCAAATTTTTCCCTCCTTGTGACAGTAGGCCGCGCATCAGGGTGAGGATGCTGGCGGGGTGTCATGAAACGGTCCCAGGCCTTGGAGAGTGTTGCCCTGCCTCTGTTAGAACTGCTGTGTGTTCCCCTCGTCTCCCCTCCTCGGTTGCACAAGGAACTACGTTCTCTGCCACCAGCGTTGTCAGCTGGAAGTTTTTGGAGCAATTTTTCCACAAAGACCTTTTGGTATTGCACCATTTTGCTGCTACTCTCCACCACAGGAATGAATGATGAGAAGTTCTCTTTGTAGCGGGGGTCGAGAAGGGTAAACAACCAGTGATCGGTGTTGGCCAAAATGCATACAACGCTAGGGTCACGGGAAAGGCAGCATAACCTAAAGTAAGCCATGTGTGCCAGAGTCCCAACAGACAAGATTTCGCTGTCCTCATCAGGAGGATGACTTTCAATCTCCTCATCCTATTCCTCCTCTTCATCCCATCCATGCTAAACCTGCTATAGGTACTACCCTCTGTAGCTGAGGCAACCGTCTCCTGCTCCTCCTCCTCCTCATCCTCATCCAATTTGCGCTGAGAAGACGAAATGAGGGTGGTCTGGCTATCACCGTTTGTACTGTCTTCCCGCATTTCCACCTCTTTCACATGCAAAGTGTTTGCCTTCATTGTGAGCAGTGAGCGTTTCAGTAGACGCAGAAGTAGGATGGTTAAGTTGATAATAGTGGCATCGCCTCTCACCATCTGTGTTGATTCCTCCAAGTTGTGTAAAACCTCACAGAAGGCAGACATCCATGCCCACTCGTCGCTTGTGAAGAGCGGCAGCTGATTGGAAAGGTGACGACCATGTTGTAGCTGGTATTCCATCACTGCCCTCTTCTGCTCACAAAGCCTGGCCAACATGTGGAACGTGGAGTTCCAGCGCATGCTCCCGTCGCACAACAGTCGGCGAGCTGGCCAGACCGGCGGCAGCTGTAGCTGACTTTCGGAAACAGGCACACACGTGCCGCACCTTCACCAGTAGCTCAGGCAAATTGGGGTAGGTTTCTAGAAACCGCTGAACCACTAAGTTTAATACGAGATGGTATGTGTGTGAGCTTGCCAACTTCCAAAGCTGCCACCAAGTTACGGCCATTATCAGACACAAGCATGCATGGCTGTAGGTTGAGTGGTGAGAGCCAGAGCTCAGTCTGGTCCCTTATACCCTGCCCTGCGAATTTTTGGCAATATCTGCTACACTATAGATCAATCTGACCTACACTGATTATCTCCCCCTAACTATCTGAATTATATATATATAAGTTAACTGTCTAATGTAATAACACAAATCACAGAGCACAGCAATGACATAACTGCAATAAACTTTAGAAAAGGGCTGCTAGGCAGGTTCTTATATAGTAAGGGGTAGGCAACTTTTCTATTGGTTACTAGGGATGTTGCTAAGCTGTGACAAAGCCTTCTCATTGGCTCACAAGCTAGAAGAAGGGAGGGATGATCACCTTATGTGTACTGTGTTAAAAAAAAAAAAAAGAATATTCGTCATTATGAATATATAGCACTATATTCTAAATATTCGCAAATTCTCTAAGTGCCGATATTCGCAATAAAAATTTGCTTTTAGAATATTCACGCTCAACACTACTAAGCAAATCATTTTCAGCACGGCCCGAGGCCGCTTCCCCACGGCAGTGCTACACTGCTTCCAGCTACTGTCTGATGGCTGACTGGTGCTGCAAGATGACAATTCAGAAGTGGTGGAAGTGGAGGAGGAGGTGGAGGAGGAGAAAGGGGGATTGCAGCCACTAATGTAGTTGGTGGCATAAATCCTGATGGAAGAAGGGTCCGCAATCCTTGGTGTCGGTAGCACCTGTGCCATCCCAGGGTATGACTCGCTTCCAGGCTCCACAACGTTCACCCAGTGTGCCATCATGGAAATGCAGCGTCCATGGCCACAAGCACTTGTTCATGTGTCAGTCGTTAGGTGTACCTTCCCAATAACTGCGATGGTCAGGGCACGGGTGATGTTACGGGACACATGCTGGTGTAAGGCAGGGACGGCATAGCAGGAAAAATAGTGGCGGCTGGGGACTGAGTAACGAGGAACGGCCTCCGCCTTTAGGCTGCTGGGTATTTGCGCTTTCGTTCAAAGGCCTAGGGTATGGACATCTGTACGCTGAGCTGGGACACAGAAGTGGATGTGCTAGCTGATGATGCTTGTGAAAGTCCAGGTGCAGGGTGAGAGGCATCCAGGCCTGCGTCTTGGACAGGGGATTGGCCATCACGTAACACAGGGGAAGAGAAGGCAGTGGTGTGACCCGCAGACACTGATTGTGGACCCAGGCATTCGGTCAACCTATTAGGGTGCTTTGATGCCATGTGGCGGATCATGGTGGTGAGGTTGCTAGTGTTCACGCCCCTGCTCATTTTGGTATGGCACAGATTGCAAATGACAATTCTTTTATCATCCGCACTTTTATCAAAAAAGCGCCAGACCACTTGGCAAGGGAGATTTCCGTAAGTGGGTGCTCCGGGTAACAGTTGCGGGCCTGTTTGGTGTGGCCCGCCTTCTACCTTTTGCCATCCCACTGTCTCTTCCTGCCTGTTGCGGTGCTGTGGATCACTCCCCCTCTGTACTGCTGTCCTCGCTTGGCTTGCCACCTTCCCAGGTTGGGTCAGTGACTTCATCGTCCAGCAACTCCTCTTCCACTTCCTCATTCTGGTCATCCTCCTGACTTGTTGACCTAACAACAACCTGAGTTATTGACAACTGTGTCTCATCCTCATCATGATCCTCTTGAGAGACTAATTGGGGTTAACTTGTTGGCAACTGTGTCTCATCATCATCATCCACCTCGTGAAACACGTCATCTTCTTTTGACTGTGGATGCTCCAGAGTTTGGGAATCAGGGCACAAGATCTCCTCATGTCCCTCTTCAAGCGGGCTTGGCGAGAGGCCCAAATTAAGGAATGGCAATGAAAACAGCTCCTCGGAATATCCGAGTGTGGGATCACTTGTTTGCAAAGACTCTCCATTTTGGGAGGAAGGAGGATCAGGGCGAGGATTCTATTGACCAGACTCTTGGCTACTAAGATCGGACTTTGTGGAGGACAGGGTGGTGCTTAACCGACTGGAAGCATTATCTGCTGCAATCCAAACGACTACCTAGTCGCACTGGTGTGACGTCGAGAGTTGTTAACCCTTGAGGTGTTCCACAAGAATTACAGGAAAATGGAGGTGAAATTTCAAAATTTCACTTTTTTTGGTAGATTTTTTTCTTGCAACACAGCAAAGGTTAACAACAAAATGAACCTCAATATATATTACGCTGATTCTGCAGTTTACAGAAATACCCCATATGTGTCGGTAAACTGTTCTATGGGAATGTGGCAGTGGTCATAAGGAAAGGAGCGCCATATGGATTTTGGAGGCAGATTTCGCTAGAATGGTTTTTAGGCACCATTTTACCCCTAGAGTGGAAACCCTCAAAAACTGACCACATTTTGGAAACTACATCCCTTAAAGAATATATTGAGGGGGGTACTGAGCACTTTAATCCCCTAAGCGTTTTACAGAGTTTGGAAACACTTGGCTGTGAAAATGAAAAGATTTGTTTCTTCCAATAAAATGTCGCTTTAGCACCAAATTTTACATTTTCACAAGGGGTGTTTTTTATTTTTTAAGTGATTGTCTTATGTGAGGGCTCATTTTTTTGCGGGATGAGGTGACGGTTTGATTGATACCATTTTAGGGTACATAAGACTTTTTGATCGCTTGGTATTAAACTTTTTGTGAGGCAAGATGAAAAAAAATTAACTGTTTTGGCATATATATTTAATTTTTTTACAGTATTCACAAGAGGGGTCATATAATGTGATATTTTTATAGAGGAGGTTGTTACAGACACGGCAATACCCAATGTGTGTATTATTTTTCTTTTTGTTAAGTTTTACACAGTGAAAGCATTTTTGAACAGAATACAATCTTTTTTTTGTGTTGCCATTTTCTGTGAGTCATATTTTTTTACTTTTTGGGTGATTTTCTACCATTGGTACTATTTTGGGGTACATAGGACTTTGTGATCACTTGGCATTACACTTTTTGTCAGGCAAGCCAGAAAATAGCTTTTTTTACACAGTTTTTATTTTATTTTTTGACGGCGTTCACCTGACGGTGTGGATCATGTGATATTTTTATAGAGACTGTCGATACGGACGCGTCGATAACTAATATGTCTACTTTTCTTTTTTCCCTATTTTAAAAAATATTTTTTTTTTTGTTTTGGGAAAAGGGCACTTTTTTTTTACTTAAAACTTTAATTTTTTTTGTAAAACTTTCTTTTTTTAACTTCTGTTATCACTTTATTATTTGTCCCACTCTGGGACTTCAACTTTTGGGGGTCTGATCCTCTTTACAATGCATTACAATACTTCTGTATTGTGATGCATTGGCTGTAAGTGTATTACACACTGTAATACATTTTAGCCAGCTTACCTGTGAGATCCAGGGGGCTGGATCTCACAGGTTGTCACAGAAGGAAGCTACGATGCCTAAGGAAGGCATTAGGTTGCCTTCCCTGCCATCGAGTACCCATCACAGCAGCACAGGGACCCGATGGCCACCCAGCAGGATACCCCACGTGCCGCGGTCATCGCTGACCGTCGCAGTGCAAGGTTTAATGCGCCGACATTGGTGTTTTCACCGATTCCAGAGTATACAGCATGGGTATGGCTATCTGTAACTGCCGGACCCCTGTGCCCGCCCGATCAGAGCGCCGTAGCTGTACAGCGATGGGATTTGTGACCCTGATATGTACGGCGCTGGTATCCTATGGGTTAACCAGCCTGTCCCCCGGCAACTAACTTAAAGACTATGTACAACTTCTGAATTTTTTTTTTCTTTATAATTGCATGTTACTTATTTTTAGCTAAAAATCATTTTTTAAATTGCCATTTATTAAAAATATTGAGCTGTTCTGTTACAAAGGGTTAACTGTTAATCTAGCTGTGTGACTGGTACTTTTCCTTTCATTTTGTGTCGGTCATCTAATAAACCTTATCTCTAAACTATTAAAAGGTCATAAACACTTATTTAGCCACATTCTTATCAGTAAGATAAGAGCTGAGCTATAATGAGCCAAAATAAGGAGTCCGTCTGACGGAAAAGACAGAAAATCCAAAGGGTGCTATAAGAGCATCTCAGCCCTGTATCACTGAATATTAGTGTGGGGCGAGCATGCTCGGCCGAACACTAGTTGCTCGAGTCTGCTACGCAGCCAATAAACGTGCAGGTAAGTGCTGCCATTCACTCTAATGACATAGCCATGTTTGCTGCTGGCATTACAATGATTGGCTGGCAGGAACGCGTCATTGGGTGCTATATAGCACCCGATGACACATGTTCGGCTCAGTAGTAGTCAGGGAGAGCTGGATAGCAGAAGGGAGAGATAGTGTAAGGATTGAAATAGCAATATTTTAGTTTTTATACTTGTTATAGATCTAAAAGTCCTTTTAAGAACTATTGTGTATGGTAGCAATATATATTTTTAGCACAACCTGCGCTAAATTGCTAAAACTTGTTAGAGACCCAAAAGTCCTTTTAAGGACTATAGTTGTATCTGCCAGCAATATATATTTTTACCACAACCTGCGCTAAATAGCTTGCAATTGTTTGGCCGCTGCAGACAGCGACATCATCTGCGCTACATCTCCTGTGTAACATGTACGCAGCCTAAAAATATCTGTGACATCCAGTGTACTTTTTCCGTAGACGGTGTCCGCTGCGGACAGTTACATAACCTGCGCTACATCTCCTGTATAACGTTAGCGCATCCGAAATATCAGTGACATTCGGTGTAATTTTTTTCGCCGCTGGTGACAGCAACATCATTTGCATTACATCTCCTGTTTAACATGGGCGCAGCCTAAAAATAATTAGAAAAGAAGTGTTCGAAACGCGCAAATCATGTGTGAGTGGGAGAAGGTGCCAATGGACGTGTTCATGTTACTTTGGTGAAATAAAGACCGGACCGAAATGATCTACAGTGGTGCTGGATTTCTGTTTTTTGATGAGACACAGTTGTCAATAACTAAGGTTGTTGTTAGGTCAACAAGTCAGGAGGATGACCAGAGTGAGGAAGTGGAAGAGGAGGTGCTGGACGATGAAGTCACTGACCCAACCTGGGAAGGTGGCAAGCCGAGCGAGTACAGCAGTAAAGAGGGGGAGGGATTCGCAGCACCGTAACATGCTGGAAGAAACAGTGGGATGGCAAAAGGGAGAAGGCGGGCCGCACTAAACAGGCCCGCAACTGTTCCCCGGAGCACCCTCTTGCGGAAATCTCCCTTGCCAATGGGTAGGTGTTCCGCAGTCTGGCGCTTTTTTGATGAAAGTGTGGATGATAAAAGAATTGTCATTTGCAACCTGTGCCGTACCAAAATGAGCAGGGGCGTGAACACTAGCAACCTCACCACCACCAGCATGATCCGCCACATGGCATCAAAGCACCCTAATAGGTGGGCCGAACGCCTGGGCCCACAATCAGTGTCTGCGGGTCACACCACTGCCTTCTCTTCCCCGGTGTTACGTGCTGGCCGATCCCCTGTCCAAGATGCAGGCCCAGATGCCTCCCGCCATGCGCCTGGACCTTCGCAAGCACCATCAACTAGCACATCCACTTCTGTGTCCCAGCGCAGCGTACAGATGTCCATACCCCAGGCCTTTGAACGAAAGTGCAAATACCAAGCCACCAACCCACAGGCCAGAGCACTAAATGCGCACCTTTTAGGGTGCTTTGATGCCATGTGGCATCAAAGCAGAGTGGGGAAGCGGCAACAGGCTACGCTTAAACTGATCTGCTTAGGTGACAAAGAGCACACCGCCGCAGAGCTGTGGCAGGGGATAAGGGACTAGACTGAGCTGTGACTCTCGCCACTCAACCTACAACCAGGCATGGTGGTGTCTGATAATGGCCGTAACTTGGTGGCGGCTTTGGAACTCGGCAAGCTCACACACATACCATGCCAAACCAACGTGTTCAACCTAGTGGTTCAGCGGTTTATCAAAACCTACCCCAGTTTGCCAGAGCTACTGGTGAACTGGTGGTCTGTGAACGCTGCAGCAGCGCTTGCAATTTCCAGCTCACCGACTGTTGTGTGACGTGAGCATTCGCTGGAACTCCACGTTCCACGTGTTGGCCAGGCTTTGTTAGCAGCAGAGGGCAGTAGTGACTTACCAGCTGCAACATGGCCATCTCCTTTCCAGTCAGCTTCCGTTCTTCACAAGCGACGAGCGGACATTGATGTCTGACCTCTGTGAGGTTTTATGCAACTTTGAGGAATCAACACAGATGGTGAGCGTCGGTAACGCTATTATCAGCATAACCATCCCACTTCTGTGTCTACTCAAACACTTGCTGCTCACAATTAAGGTGGACGCTTTGCATGTGGAAGAGGTGGAAATTGGGGAAGAAAGTACACAGGGTAATAGCCAGACCACCCTCAGTTTGTCTTCTCAGCGCGAATTGGATAATGAGGAGGAGCAGGAGATGGTTGCCTCCGCTACAGAGGGTAGTACCCATGGAAGTTTTATTCCATCTGTTCAGCGTGGATGGGTAGAAGAGGAGGAAGAGGATGAGGAGATTGAGAGTCATCCTCCTGATGAGGACAGCGAAGTCTTTTCTCTTGGAAATGTGGCACACATGGCTGACATTATGTTAGGCTGCCTTTCCCGTGAGCCTTGCGTTGTACGCATTTTGGCCAACACCGTTTACTGGACACGTGGCACGAACTGGAGCTCAACGCCATGGAGGTGCTGGCCTGCCCCGCCGCCAGCGTTTTGTCAGAGCGTGTATTTAGTGCTGCTAGGGCATAATAACTGATAAGCGCAGCCACTTGTCAACTGAAAATGCTGACCGGTTGACTCTTATATAAATGAACAAGGCCTGGATTGCCCCTGACTTCTCTACTCCACCAGAGGAAAGCAGCTTAACATAAAAGCACCCTAAATGTGGCTTTTATGTTGTATTGAATACACTGTATTCCCAAGCACCCCTTCAACCACTAAAAAGGGTATATGGTTCAATCTCCCTTTTCTCGTCCTCCTCCTCCTCCTCAATCATATCAACATGCTTATTAAGCTGCCCTCATTCCTAATGTTTCAGAGGGTCAGCTCAGCAGCGGGCCCTCACCCATAATGTTTTAGAAGGTCAACAGCAGACCCTCACCCATAATGTTTTTGAGGGTCACCAGAAGGCCCTCAACCATAATATTTTAGAGGGTCAGCTCAGCATCAGACCCTCAATACTAAATTTTTAGATGGTCAGCTCGACAGCAAGCCCTCACCCACAACATTTTTTAGATGGTCAGCTTGGCAGCAGGCCCCCGCCTGCAAAATTGTTTAGATGGTCAGCTTGGCAGCAGGCCCTCGCCCACAACATTTTTGGGGGTGGTCAGCTCAGTAGCAGGCCCTCGCCCACAAAATTTTTTAGATGGTCAGCTCGGCAGCAGGCCCTTGCCCACAAAATTTTTTAGATGGTCAGCTCAGCAGCAGGCCCTCGTCCTCAAAATTTTTAGATGGTCAGCACGACAGAAGGCCCTCACCCATAAGGTTGTAGATGGTCAGCTCGGTAGCAGGCCGTCGCCCACAAAATCTTTTAGATGGTCAGCTTGGCAACATGCTCTCGCCCACAAAATCTTTCAGATGGTCAGATCAGCCGCAGGCCCTCGCCCCTAATGTTTTAGAGGGTCACCAGTAGGCCCTTGCTCCTAATGTTTTTGAGGGTCACCAGCAGACCAGCAATCATAATTTGTCGGTTCCTTGTAATCATTTGTGTCGGTTCCTTGTAATTTTTGGCAGCCCTTTCCTTTAGTGCATAGACTTTAGGAGTGTTGGAGTCCCACTACCTGAACAATTGTACCACAATGTGAATGAGGCCCTCCTATATGTGATATACAGGTTGTATCAGAATGCCTCTTCCTTGCAATTTTTTGCAGCACTTGCACTTTATATGCAAGTAAATATACAGGAAAGAATGTTTCCAAATAATCTTTCCTCTAAAATCGATTTTATCTTCGGTAGTGGCGTACTACTCCAGCACCATCATTCCCAGCAGTGACCTGGGAGTATAAGATGCATCCAGACATCCTCCCTATGCTGTTCCCGAACCATTTCAGTGGTGTTTCCATAAATTTCTGACCTTTTACTATGAACCAGACACCCTCCCCTCTTCAGAGCAGGGGGTGACTGGTTTAATGCTCGGGTTCTCCCATTGACTTCCATTGTGCTCAGGTGCTCGGTAGAGCGCCTGAGCATTCCGAGGTGTTCTACTCGAGCACCCGAGTACCCGAGCACTTTGGTGCTCGACCAACACTACTGAATATCTCTTTTAGATTCTTCCAGAATGAAGCATGGTTTTAGTTTGAAGGCTTTTACTCAGAGGCAAAATAAATGAATCAAATCCTCATATTTAGAAGCTTGTCTTAATGCACATCTAATGGTTATTATAAATAAGCTCATTTTTCAGCATGTAGTACAATACGCTCAATCACTCTGTCACTAGATCAAAAGGCTGAAACTGAGCGATGACAGAAAGATCCAATTCTGGGGGTGTCAAGTAATATGTGGCTTCTGAAGGGTCTTGGTAGGGAAAACAAATCTTAGCATGGAAGTTGAAAATCCTTTCATTCATGGCGAATACCAGTGGTAAACTTGAGTGATGAGCGCAGAGGTAACAAAGAGAATTGTAAATTGACCTTCATTAATCATGTATAGGTAATTAGAGCTCTAATTATAGTGCGATTATGACCAAGGGAAACCTTCACCTTGGTCCCTTAGAGAACAAAGTAATTAGTGTCATATATTGGTGTTAATGTGCATCTCTATATGTTTTTTACTTATACTGTGATGATTTCCATCACAGAAAGTAAACCAACCAAAGCCATTTACTTTTGTAACGCCCCTCTCTACTATCTCTTATGGTTGATTTAATGTCAGCATGTGTATTTATTTCCAGGTCCTGCACATTGTGTATTTGTATTTCTGATTTTGTGACTGTTAACATGTAATGTACCTGGTTTACCAGCAGATGGCGGCAATAATGGCAGAGCTACTTTGCATAGAATGGAACCTTCTTCCATTCTAGGTCTCTCTCTAGAGATGGAGGAGTTTAGTTAGTTAAACTCAGTCTAGCCTACTTCTTTCTGGGGGACAGGTTGTGTCTAGCTTATCCCCCTGCCTGGGGAAGGCAGCAGGGCCTCGTCCCTGCTGGACGAGCCCTGCAGAAGTGAGTTTAGCGTACCTCCTCCCAGGGGAAGATTGTGTGCCAGCCAGCAGAGCCCTGTCTGTTCTTCTGGAACAAGAGAAAAGAGCAAAGAGCCTCAGAAGCCAGGAGGAGAAGTTCCCTGGATAAAGATAAAGATACAGATAAAGATAAAGACTGAGTCAGACTACAGAAAGCTAAGTACAGCACAAAGGAAAAGTTTCTATTTAATCCTGTTAGCACAGCAAGCTAAAGAGCAACAGATGTAGCAGAGCCCAGTGTGTTTGCCTGCCCGAATTTAAGTGAAAACCTGCTGGTAACCAAGATAAAGTTGGAAGATTGTTCCCTGATTCAACTTTATTCAAGTAAAGCTGTTGTCAACTATATAAAAGGTCTGGCTCAATTCATTCTACAAATTCCCCAACTATTCACCCTATTTGCACTGCTGCAGACGACTACGCCTGGAGTTCCAGGAAATCCAGGTAGGAGCACCGAGACATGTGCACAACCACATCTAAAGGGACATTATAGGCTACCCTTACACCACTCTGGCATTCCTACACCGGGGTACCACCAACACCATCTACTTAAGGGGACTCTGTCCCTTGTTGCTGAAATGCAACTGGCGACACAACAAAAACATTCTCTCTTAAAGGGACCCCTGGGTAGTTCCCTTACATCTGCTGCACTTTGCCCAAACATTTACATTTATGAATACGTGACAAAGCACATGTAATACATTAACTCTTTATGTACCGGGAGGGCTGACTTTTCATTTTTGCATTTTTTGTTTTTTCCTCCCCACCTTCCGAGAGCCATAACTTTAAAAAAAAATTTAATAAGCCATATGAGGCTTATTTTTTGTGGGATAAGTTGTATTTTTGGATAACAACAATTTTTGGGGTTTTGGTTTACAGCGTTAACTATGCGTAATGTGACAGTGATATTCTGTGAGTCAGTATGATTATAGTAAAGACAAATTTATATAGTTTTATTTAATCTTAATTTTTTTTTCCATATACAGAGCAGTAGGAGGGCTCATTTTTTGTTGGGTGAGCTGTAGCTTTTAATTTTGGTAGATATGAATTTTTGATCACATTTTATTCAATTTGTTTTGGTGAGAGGGGCAATATCACTAAAAACAACAAATTAGCAATTAAAAAAAAATAATTGTTGTTGTGGCAATCACTGCACATAATAAATAATTATATATTTTATTAGTCTGGATATTTTTCAGATGTGGCAATAACAATGATGTTTATTTTTTATTGTTTATATGTTTATTTTTATGTGTAAAATTGGGAAATCAGGGTGACTTAAATAATATATATTTTTGTGTCTCTTAATATTTTTCAGCATATTTTTAAACTTTTTAACCCCTTCACGCAACATCACGTACATGTACATGGGGGAATGTGGTGCCTCACCGTATCCCCACATGCATGTACGTGATCGGCTTTCTCTGTCAGTGCACGGAGCGAAGCGCTGAAGGTTCAGTGAAACCGGCGTGCTGGGGTTGCTAGGCAACCAGAGACGCCGGCGGGAACTGCATTGGAACTCTGACCCGCCCGCGATCGCTGTGATTTGTCCAATACTGCAGAGGGACCAATCACAGCGCATCGGGGAAGGTAAGGGGGGGTTAGGGAGGGACTATGTGCTTCTCCTTCTCTCATCGTCCCAATTCCTGTCAGGGAAGCGATCAGAGAAGGAGAGAGTGTGAAAAGCTGCTGTACATTAATACCTACCAGATCGAATTAACCCCTTTTGTGCCGAAAAGCTGCTTCTGTGCCCCAGTCAGTGACACAGATCAGTTCTGTGCCTCATCAACAGCCTGTCGTCTGTCATCTGTAGTCAGTTCTGTGCCTCATCCCCTGCTTCGTACATAATTAACCCCTAATTAACCCCTTCAGTACCGATTTGCCACTCTTCTGTGCCTGATTTGCCCCAGTCAGTGAGATTAGTCCTGTCCAGTCCTGTCATCATTACCTCATCCAGACACCTGTCACTACTGTCCGTCCGTTAAGACAACTGTCTGCCCGTCAAGACACCTGTCACTCCAGCCTGTCCGTCCATCAAGACACCTGTCCGTCCATTTAGACACCTGTCACTACTGTCCATCCGTTAAGACAACTGTCTGCCCGTCAAGACACTTGTCACTCCAGCCTGTCCGTCCATCAAGACACCTGTCAGTCCAGCCTGTTCGTCCGTCAAGACACCTGTCACTACAGTCTGTCCATCCATCAAGACACCTGTCACTACAGTCTGTCCATCCATCAAGACACCTGTCACTCCAGTTTGTCCATTCAATAAAGACACCTGTCACTCCAGCCTGTCCATCCATCAAGACACCTGTCAGTCCAGCCTATTCATCATTCAAGACACCTGTCTCTCCAGTCTGTCCGTCCATCAAGACACCTGTCACTAAAGTTTGTCCGTTCAATAAAGACACCTGTCCCTCCAGCCTGTCCGTCCAGCAAGACACCTGTCAGTCCAGCCTATTCGTCCATCAAGACACCTGTCAGTCCAGCCTATTTGTCCGTCAAGACACCTGTCACTCAAGTCTGTTCATCCATCAAGACACCTGGCACTCCAGTTTGTCCGTTCAATAAAGACACCTGTCACTCCAGTCTGTCCATCCATCAAGGCACCTGTGACTCCAGCATGTCTGTCAATTAAGACACCTGTGACTCCGGTTGGTCAGTTCAATAAAGACACCTGTCACTCCAGCCTGTCCATCCATCAAGACACCTGTCAGTCCAGCCTATTCATCCGTTAAGACACCTGTCACTCCAGTCTGTCCATCAATCAAGACACCTGTCACTAAAGTTTGTCTGTTCAATAAAGACACCTGTCCCTCCAGCCTGTCCGTCCATCAAGAAACCTGTGACTCCAGTCTGTCCGTCAATCAAGACACCTATCACTAAAGTTTGTCCATTCAATAAAGACACCTGTGACTCCAGTCTGTCCGTCAATCAAGACACCTGTCACTCCAGTCTGTCCGTTCAATAAAGACACCTGTCACTCCAGCCTGTCCGTCCATCAAGACACCTGTCAGTCCAGCATATTCATCCGTTAAGACACCTGTCACTCCAGTCTGTCCGTCAATCAAGGCACCTGTCACTAAAGTTTGTCTGTTCAATAAAGACACCTGTCCCTCCAGCCTGTCCATCCATCAAGACACCTGTGACTCCAGTCTGTCCGTCAATCAAGACACCTATCACTAAAGTTTGTCCATTCAATAAAGACACCTGTGACTCCAGTCTGTCCGTCAATCAAGACACCTGTCACTCCAGTCTGTCCGTTCAATAAAGACACCTGTCACTCCAGTCTGTCTGTCAATCAAGACACCTGTCACTAAAGTTTGTCCGTTCAATAAAGACACCTGTCTGTCCATCCATCAAGACACCTGTCACTAAAGTTTGTCCGTTCAATAAAGACACCCGTCCCTCCAGCCTGTCCGTCCAGCAAGACACCTGTCAGTCCAGCCTATTCGTCCTTTAAGACACCTGTCACTCCAGCCTGTCCGTCCATCAAGACACCTGTCAGTCCAGCCTATTCGTCCGTCAAGACACCTGTCACTCAAGTCTGTTCATCCATCAAGACACCCGTCACTCCAGTCTGTCCATCCATCAAGACACCTGTGACTCCAGTCTGTCTGTCAATCAAGACACCTGTGACTCCAGTTTGTCCGTTCAATAAGGACACCTGTCACTCCAGCCTGTCCGTCCATCAAGACACCTGTCAGTCCAGCCTATTCATCTGTTAAGACACCTGGCACTCCAGTTTGTCCGTTCAATAAAGACACAAGTCCCTCCAGCCTGTCCGTCCATCAAGACACCTGTCACTCCAGCCTGTCCGTCCATCAAGACACCTGTCAGTCCAGCCTATTCATCCGTTAAGACACCTAGCACTCCAGTTTGTCCGTTCAATAAAGACACCTGTCACTCCAGCCTGTCCGTCCATCAAGACACCTGTGACTCCAGTCTGTCCGTCAATCAAGACACCTGTCACTAAAGTTTGTCCGTTCAATAAAGACACCTGTCACTCCAGCCTGTCCGCCCATCAAGACACCTGTCAGTCCAGTCTGTCCGTCCATCAAGACACCTGTGACTCCATTTTGTCCGTTCAATAAAGACACCTGTCACACTAGCCTGTCTGTCCGATAAGTCACCTGTCACACACTCCCAAGTTACATTAAAAAAAAAATAACCGTCAATAGGTGTGCCATCCTCCTGTGCGTATATACTCATGTCCTGTGCTTGAGTGGTACCATTCTGTAAAATATAAGTCTCTTATGCCCCATGTGGATTTTTGCCACCTAATACTGTAAAATAATACATTAATTAACCCCTTTTCTGCCCCAGTAAGGATATTGGCACTACTCTGTGCCCCATACTAGACCCCTGGCTCATCACCAGCCATCTGTGCTACCTGTGACACCTGTTCCAAGTGACTCGGGGAGTTTTTATCCTACCCTAAAGGATATACAGTATTTTAGTCTGCTGTTCTATTTTAAAAAAATATATATATAAAAAAAAGACCAAAAAAAATCTACATTAGTTTACAGTTTAAAATGACTAAACGGCTTTTCACTGCCGAAGAGGCATATGCCGTACTTTTTGAGGACACTGACTACGACAGTGAAGATGAAGTGACATTTTTAGTTTCATCTTCCTCAGATGATTCATCTAATGATGAACCCCCTCTTAGGCGTCCTAGGGGTAGTGCGCAGTCGCAGCCCCGTACAAGTTACTCTTCATGGATCCCCGCAGATAACTATGTGCCCCAGGTGCCTGAATTTACAACCACTCCATCAATGTAGATACAACAAGTTTCAGTGAAATTAATTTTTTCCAATTATTCTTCACTGATGACCTAATTAACTTGATGGTGGAACAAACAAATATATATGCAGAGCAATTTATTGCCTCCCATCCAGACAGTTATCTCTCAAGGCCCCGCAAATGGACCCCTACTAACACGACTGAAATGCAAAGGTTTTGGGGACTTCTCCTAAGCATGGGCATTATAAAAAAAACAACAATACGTTCGTAATGGAACAAAGATATTTTCTATCACTCCCCTCTTCACTGTCTTGCCATGCCCTGGGCCCGCTTCGAAGCGCTTCTAAGATTCCTACACTTCAGCAATAATAATGAATGCCCCCCCCCCAAGCGACCCCAGTTATGACAGACGCTTTAAAATTAGGCCAGTGGTTGACCACTACAATTCCAAATTTGGTCAATACCGGTATATACCCCCCAAAAATTTCTCTCAGTGGATGAATCATTGGTCCACTTCAAAGGCTGATTACATTTCCGCCAGTACCTGCCCAATAAAAGGGCTAGGTATGGTGTGAAGTTGTATAAGGCCTGTGAAAGTGTATCCGGGTACACACTGCACTTTCGTATTTACGAGGGAAAAGATTCCAAAATTGAGCCACCCGATTGTCCCCCGGTTCTGGGTATAAGTGGGAAGATAGTATGGGATTTAGTCCACCCCCTGCTGGACCACGGATACCATCTGTATTTGGACAACTTTTACAATAGTGTCCCTCTCCTGAAGTGCCTTGCTGCCAGAGGCATAGGCACATGTGGCACAATTAGAAGAAATCAAAAAGGGCTCCCTAAATCCTTTATAGATCAGACAGTGCGTCGTGGGGAAAGCAGGGCTGTTTGCTCAGAAAATTTGATGCTGCTAAAATACAAGGACAAACGGGATGTTCTTGTGTTGACTACCATCCATGCAGATCAGTCCACCCCAGTCCCAGTCCGAGGAACCACAGAGCAGAACATAAAGCCTGTGTGTATCCAGGATTACAACAAGTTCATGGGTGGAGTGGATCTTTCAGACCAGGTACTGCAGCCCTACAGTGCCTTAAGAAAATCTAAGGTGTGGTACAAAAAAATTGCTGTGTACCTAACCCAAGTGTCACTATATAATGCCTTTGTCATCCACAGAACAGCTGGACCTTCATGGAATTCCAGGAAAAAATAATAAAAAAAATTATTTTTGGCGTTCAGGAAGGAGAGGGCAGTTTTTCATCCCGCAGTGCTTCTGGGGTATCAAGAATAATATGTGGGCAGCATTTCCCTGGAGTACTTCCCCCCACAGAAAAAAAAAGGAGACCCCAAAAAAGGTGTCGAGTTTGCTCGGTTAAAGGGATTAGGAAAGACACCACTCACTACGGTCAGACCTGCCCGTCTAAACCGGGCCTCTGCATTGGAGAGTGCTTTCAAGTTTATCACACCTCCACTGATATCCATTAAGTAAATTTCACAAATTTCTTAATTAATCCATGGCAAAACATTTTCAGTTGAGCATTTTTACATTTGGCAATCCAATAATAGCTCCCTGCAAAAAATAAATAAAAATAAAATAAAAACCTTAAAAATTCCCATTATACCCCTAGATGAATACATTGAAAGGTGTCATTTTATTAAATGAGGCGATTCTTCAATTTCCTTTTATGTTCTGGCACCCCTAGAGCCTCGTTTTAGCGGTTTTCACTGTTGGGGTGCCTCAGAGTGTCTTCAAATGCGACATGGTGGCTGAAAATTATTCCAGCAAAATCTGTCTTCCAAAAGCCACACGGTGTGCCTCCCATTCTGAGCCCCGCTGTGTGCTCATATAGCACTTTACAACCACATATGGGGTGTTGACGTACTCAGAAGAAAATGGGTAACAGATTATGGGGTGCATTTTCTCCTGATACCCCTTGTTAAAAAGAAAAATTTGGGGCTAAAGCGAGATATTCTTGTAAAATATGAAATTTTTCATTTTCACTGCCAAGTCTTTCTAAGTTCTATGAAACGGCTATTGGGCCAAAGTGCTCAGTGCACCCCTTGAAAAATTCCTTGGGGGTGTATTTTCCATAATGGGGTCACTTTTGGGGTGTTTTCACAGTTGGGGTGCCTCAGGGTGTCTTCAAATGCGACATGGTGCTTGAAAATTATTCCAGTGAAATCTGCCTTCCAAAAGCCATACAGTGTTCCTCTCATTCTGAGCCCCGCTGAGCCCCCATATAGCACTTTATGACCACATATGGGGTGTTTCTGTAAACTTAAGAATCAGGGTAACAAATAGTGAGGTTTATTTTGCTGTTAACCCATGCTGGGTTGCAAGAGAAATGGATCTAAATTGAAACTGTGGTAGGGGCTGAGGTGTACATTGGCGTGGAGTCGGGAGGGATGCCTATCACCCTCCATGATCTATCTGGCTGAACTGTGCCTGGAGCCAGTGCGGGGTAGGCCTGAATAAGTGGGCCACCCAAGAGAATGGAATGAAAGAAAGAAGGGTCGGGAGGGTGGGGCATGAAGCGACCGTCCTCAGGGTGAGGACGCGGGGTAAGATATAGTCAGCAGCCCCGCCCACAAATACAGGCTGTAACCAGCCTTAACACTTGTGGTAGGGGCTGAGGTGTACATTGGCGTGGAGTCGGGAGGGATGCCTATCACCCTCCATGATCTATCTGGCTGAACTGTGCCTGGAGCCAGTGCGGGGTAGGCCTGAATAAGTGGGCCACCCAAGAGAATGGAATGAAAGAAAGAAGGGTCGGGAGGGTGGGGCATGAAGCGACCGTCCTCAGGGTGAGGACGCGGGGTAAGATATAGTCAGCAGCCCCGCCCACAAATACAGGCTGTAACCAGCCTTAACACTTGTGGTAGGGGCTGAGGTGTACATTGGCGTGGAGTCGGGAGGGATGCCTATCACCCTCCATGATCTATCTGGCTGAACTGTGCCTGGAGCCAGTGCGGGGTAGGCCTGAATAAGTGGGCAAGAAGACTACCCACGCTGTAGGAGGGAAATAGTTAATTGAACCGAACGACACGGGAGATAGCAAGGGCCTGAGGGATTCAGGCCGGAGATGGGTTGTTAAATGACCCGAGTGATTCGGGAAGGCACTGGGTAGTTAGTAACGTGACGGTCCAGGAGGACAGCGGAAGAGCAAGCTTGGGTGATCCAGGATGAGAGAGGCAACGTTTGGTCTGGGCGATCCAGGATGAGAGAGGCAACGTGGGCCTGGGCGATCCAGGATGACTGAGGAAGGGCGAGCCCGGGTGAACCAGGATGACGGAGGCAGAGCGAGCCTGGGAGAAGGAGAAGGAGCGAGCCTGGAGCGAGCCTGGGCGGTCCAGGAAGACAGGAGCAGCGCGAGCCTGGGTGATCCAGGATGACAGGAGCAGCGCGAGCCTGGGCAACCTAGAATAACCGAGAAGGAGCGAGCCTGGGCGATCCAGGAAGACAGGAGCAGCGCGAGCCTGGGCGATCCAGGATGACAGGAGCAGCGCGAGCCTGGGCGATCCAGGATGACAGGAGCAGCGCGAGCCTGGGCGATCCAGGATGACAGGAGCAGCGCGAGCCTGGGCGATCCAGGATGACAGGAGCAGCGCGAGCCTGGGTGATCCAGGATGACAGGAGCAGCGCGAGCCTGGGCGATCCAGGATGACAGGAGCAGAGCGAGCCTGGGCGAACCAGGATGACAGAGCGAGCCTGGGCAACCTTAGAATAACCGAGATGGAGCGAGCCTGGGCGATCCAGGAAGACAGGAGCGGCGCGAGCCTGGGCGAACCAGGATGACAGGAGCAGCGCGAGCCTGGGCGATCCAGGATGACAGGAGCAGCGCGAGCCTGGGCAACCTTAGAATAACCGAGATGGAGCGAACCTGGGCGATCCAGGATGACCGGAGCAGAGCGAGCCTGGGCGATCCAGGATGACCGGAGCAGAGCGAGCCTGGGCGATCCAGGATGACCGGAGCAGGGCGAGCCTGGGCGATCCAGGACGACAGGAGCAGGGCGAGCCTGGGCGATCCAGGACGACAGGAGCAGGGCGAGCCTGGGCGATCCAGGATGGCAGACGGAGCGAGCCTGGGCGGTCCAGGATGAGAGGCGCGGAGCGAGCCTGGGCGATCCAGGACGACAGAACGAGCCAGGGCGATCCTGGATGACAAGGGTAGAGTGAGCCTGGGCGAACCAGGATGATAGAGACAGAGCGAGCCTCGGCCAGCCAGGACAACTGGAACAGAGAGAGGCTGGGCGATCCAGGAAGACAGAGGCAGGGCGAGCCCGGGCGGACCAGGGCGATCCAGGACGACCGAGGCAGTGTGAGCCTGGATGAACCTGGATGGCAGAGGCAGAGCGAGGTTGGGCGATCCAGGATGACAGGGACCTCAGATGTCGTGAGAGTGAGTCAAGAAGCAGGGAAGACAGACAGAAGGCGTATGCATGAAACCTGAAGAATTCAGGAAGCAGATGAGCAGCAACTTGGCTGATTGGGAGGACTGAATATCAGAGAGTACCGCAGCCCTGTCTGTTTTAAGAAAAGATTGCCCAAAATTGCACATTAGGAAACCGAAAAATAGCACAGCAACAAAACCCCACTACTAAAACAACATTCATGGAGTTAGCTACACTGGAGGGGATAACTTGTGTTACATCTGTTAGTAGGAGTGGAAGGTGTAGTTTCTGGCCCCAGTCGAGGGGGCATAGAGCGATTTTGCAGCAATTGATTGGCACCCGTGGGTATAGGGGTCCACCGAAGGCTCCAACCCAAACTCAACCTGGGCTAGCGGTAGCACAGGCGACGGGAATCAGAGCGGCAGTCCCTGACCCCGCAGCAGTGTCCGCAAGGCAGCACCCTACTGATCACACCGGTGTCTGGACTCTCCGCTGCGTACTCTCCCTTTTTTTTTTTTTACCTGAATGGAGACACACGCCGGCAAGCCCCGTGCCTGCCGACCATGGCTTCTCGGCTGGAATGTACTGCAAAATAAAATAAAAATAGAAAATAATACATGCAATTATACCTAACTACAGTTGTAGATACCCCCAGGTCCGGTGTACTGAAGAAGTACTTGAACCAATTAGATTTATTATTGTTATTTTAAACACCGCTTTGGAGAGCTGGGAAGAGAAGGAAGATGAGGGAACAGAGGACCGTGGACGGGGAGCAAGAAAGGATGACAGAGGCAGAACGAGCCTGGGCGATCCAGGATGACAGAGACAGCGAGGGCCTGGGCGATCCAGGAAGACTACGGATGATGTGTGGGAGTGAGATAAGAAGCATGGAAAACAGACAAAAAGATGTGTGCATGATACCTGAAAAAATTCGGAAGCTGAGCAGCTACTTGGCTGAACGGGAAGACTGGATATCAGACGGTACTGCAGCCCTGTGATGATGAAGAGGCTCCCCCCCGGAGCTGGAGGGGAGAGGACAACTAGCCGGGCTTTTTTTTTTTCTTTTTCCTCTTGCCTGGGCGATCCAGAATGACAGTGACAATGCGCGCCTGAAGGACTAAGGAACCTGATGAGCAGCTACCTGGCTGACCTGGAAGACTGGATATAAGACGGTACCGCAGTCCTGTTCATGTTTGAAAAAACTTATCAGCACCCAAGTACAGACAACAAGCAAAAATCAGCACCCAGGTGTAACACGGCGGTGCCATACGCATGTGCACAGGAGGGCAGCGCGGGGCAGTTTGTGCCAAACCTGAGCATGAGAGGATGGCACCGCAGCGGTGCCACACGCATGCGCCCAGGAGGGCGGCGACACGGCTGCCAGGCACATGTGCACAGGAGAGTGGCACCACGCCACTGCGCCACAAACAAATGCACAGGGGGCGGTGGACATACGGTGTGAAGCACAAGTGCAGGAGGCGGCACAGCGGGTGTCACAGACATGTGCATAAGAGGGCGGCATAACACAGCCGAGCCGTGAAAAAACGTGGTGTAATGCACATGCCTGCTGGTAGCGCACAAATCATACGGGCAAATTTATTTTATATTTTAACATTTCCATCTCGCTGAGAGCCACAAACCATCAGGAGATAGAGACTTGTGCCAATGCGATGTGAACACAGCCTAATATGGCTATTTAATACAGTGTATAGTAACGAATCAGTGCTGGGGCAGGAGTGTCTGACCTTCCTCCAGACCGGCAGCGGGCGGGCAGTGGTTTCTTTTGGGGTGTTCCGCTCTGTGGTTGTTGAGGGTCATAGTTTAAAGGTTTTGCATCTGGGGTGAGAACTTGTTCTGGGAGCGACTTCTCTGAGTTTACAGACACATACACAACAGGCTGCTCTACGGCAACCTACAACAGAGATTAGTCATTAGATTACATGTCAGAGAATTGACAGGACGGGATGAGACCTAAAGACCCCCATCCACATGAGGCTATTGTCCGCAGAACCTGCCTTTGGGGCTGCCTTCCCTCTTGATGACAGCGGCTTTCTTTTCTTTCCCTTTGAAAACACATGCACCCATGGCTGAACCAACTGTGTATCATGTGTGTGTATGAGGGAGTCGGGAGAGATAGCCTTTGGCTGAACAAGCATCAAGGAGATACGTGTCAGTTCTGATACGGTATCTGAGAGGGTAGGCTGCATACAGATTAGCCCCATTAAATATGGCTATTCCACCTCAGTTGTAGGTGCAAATCCGTTGCCGAAAACCTTGTATGTCTTCCACAGATTCTACATCAAACACACCTCGGATGTTGCTGATGTGTATGTGCACGAGTCCTTGGCATTGGCTTTAGAATAAGTCTAGAAATTACTGTGAACTTCCCCATTGAACTAACTTACATTCGCCCCCAGAGAAGAAACAAAGTAACTGTACATTGCGGGAGAGCGAGGAGCAGGCGGCGGGTTTCTCTCCTGGAGCTCAGCACAGAAACAGTTAACTGTCGCTAATTTCGTTTCTCTCTTTCCCAAATAAAGAACTTTTTCCCGTGTATCCTTGGTAACGGATTATGGCACGCTGAAATGATAATACATATGTTTCACTTGCCGATGAAAGGAGCTCATGGGCACTTGCGGCGCAGGCTGAGCCTGGCAGGAAAGAACCGCCCCCTGAAGCGCCGTGGAGCCGGTCCCGCCGAACCCTAATCGCGGACAATCGGAACATACCTGATATGAGCAGGCTCCCCCTGCAGGTTGAAGGGGAGAGGAAGGCTGGCCGGGCCCGGCTGGGTGCCGGACGAACGCTGCCCCCAGCCGAGGGAACCTGCAGAGCCGAGACTTACCCGGAAGTGACGCGTCGCGAACCGGAAGTGACGCGCCGCGAACCGGAAGTGACGGGACGGACCGAGACAGCAAGCATGAAGCGACCGTCCTCAGGGTGAGGACGCGGGGTAAGATATAGTCAGCAGCCCCGCCCACAAATACTGGCTGTAACCAGCCTTAACACAAGCTGCAAAAAAAGTGAAATTTTAAAAATTCACCTCCATTTTCCATTAATTCTGGTGGAACACTTAAAGGGTTAACAACGTTTGTAAAATTTGTTTTGAATACCTTGAGGGGTGTAGTTTCTAAAATGGGGTCATTTCTGGGTGTTTTCTATTATATAAGCTTCACAAAGTGACTTCAGACATGAACTGGTCCTTAGAAAGTGGGTTTTGGAAATGTTCTGAAAATTTTTAAAATTTGCTTCTAAACTTCTAAGGCCTCTTTCACACTTGCGTTGTCCGGATCCGTCGTGCACTCCATTTGCCGGAGGTGCCCGCCGGATCCGTAACACCGCAAGTGAACTGAAAGCATTTGAAGACAGATCCGTCTTCAAAATGCGTTCAGTGTTACTATGGCAGCCAGGACGCTATTAAAGTCCTGGCTGCCATAGTAGGAGCGGGGAGCGGGGGAGCAGTATACTTACCGTCCGTGCGGCTCCCGGGGCGCTCCAGAATGACGTCAGAGCGCCCCATGCGCATGGACGACGTGATCCATGCGATCACGTCATCCATGCGTGTGGGGCGCCCTGACGTCACTCTGGAGCGCCCAGGGAGCCGCACGGACGGTAAGTATACTGCTCCCCCGCTCCCCACTACACTTTACCATGGCAAACAGGACTTTAGTGTCCTGGCAGCCATGGTAACCATTCAGAAAAAGCTAAACGTCGGATCCGGTAATGCGCCGAAACGACGTTTAGCTTAAGGCCGGATCCGGATTAATGCCTTTCAATGGGCATTAATTCCGGATCCGGCCTTGCAGCAAGTGTTCAGGATTTTTGACTGGAGCAAAAAGCGCAGCATGCTGCGGTATTTTCTCCGGCTAAAAAACGTTCCGTTCCGGAACTGAAGACATCCTGATGCATCCTGAACGGATTTCTCTCCATTCAGAATGCATTGGGATAAAACTGATCAGGATTCTTCCGGCATAGAGCCCCAACGACGGAACTCTATGCCGGAACAGAACAACGCAAGTGTGAAAGAGCCCTAAGCCTTCTAACATCCCAAAAAAATAAAATAACATTTACAAAATGATTCAAACATGAAGCAGACATATGGTAAATGTAAAGTAATAACTATTTTGTAAGTTACCACTGTCTGTCAGAGAACCAGAGAAATTCAAATTTAGAAAATTGCGAATTTTTCCAAATGTCCTGTAAATTTGGGATTTTTTTTATAAATAAAGGTGAAACATATTGACTCAAATTTGCCACTAACATGAAGTACAATATGTCACGAGAAAACAATCTCAGAGTCGCTTATATAAGTAAAAGCGTTCCAGAGTTATTACCACATAAAGTGAAACATGTCAGATTTGCAAAATGTGGCTTGGTCCTTATGGTGAAAACTAGCTTGGTCTTGAAGGGGTTAACCTATACTTTTTAATTTTCTTAGGGACTATTGCAGTGTATGGGATTTTCACAGGCTGCCTGTCAGTCCGTGCCTTGGAGATGGCTTTGCAGGCAAATTGCTATGGAAGGCCTAGAAAGTTTTCACAAGGCCCCAGGGGCTCTAATCGGAGGGCAGAAGGAGCCCTCTCCTTCTGTCTAACCCCCCAGATGCTGTAGTAGCTATTGGCGTCTAAGGGGTTAAATGACCAGGATCTGATGTCAGGTTTCCCTCCTGCTTCCTGCCTCGACCATGGTAGGGAATGGCTGTTATTGACACTCGGCCGATCATTGTCTGATCAGGGTCCATATTTTGACAAATGATATCTTGCATGCAATCAATGGATTTTATCAGAAACAAAACATCTCTGATCGACAGAAGGCTACCTAAGCCCAATTTGGATTGCTATTTCAAATTGTTTTTCAATACGCAGGTATGACTACAGTAGGAATTTATCGAAGCCTCGCACAACTTGGAGCCAATACATTTTGAGGCTGAAACAGCATCAAAAATCTAAGTATTTAAATGAATCTGCTTCTGATCTATGATCCGAAGGTCGATTTGCTCAAGCCTAATGTTCAACATTAACTTTTCATGAATTTAGTGAAGGACTCCAATTTCTGATGAAACCAATTCAAAACAATATTGCCACATACTAGCTAAATCCTTGATGCACTGCAATTCACAACACAGCCACTAATAACTACACCTAGACTTATATAGGATAGACATCTCAAGACATAGTATCATAAAATGCATTTTTTTTGGGCAGTAGGGAATGTTGGCAGTAAGGCCTTATTCACAATGTGGGCAGTAAGGGCTTATCCGCATCTGCATTGGAAGCTGTCTTTGGGGCTTCCATCGCAGATTTCACTAAGAACAGCATGCATGGAAGACATTTTACTCCAATAAAAAGTGGACTCTCAAATAGAAACCAAAGAAACCCCATTATAGTCAATGGGATATGCTTGGCTCAGTTCGGGTCACTTATGTGCTTTATCCGGCCATTATTTTCGCTGTTTTGCACGGAAGCAACAACGCTGATGTGATCTCAGCCTAAGATATATCACTTTTCAAAAAAACTGTTTTTCTATCTCAAACTGGTTTGTTTTTGCATAAAATTGATCTCAACATTAAAATTCATTTACTTGGTCAGCTGCTAGACTCTGGGAATATTCACTAAGTGACATGATTATTCCATTGCTTAGCTGCAAAAGCTAAATTTTAATGTCTTCTATTGAGAGAAGAACGGTAACTAGCCAGCAGATGTGAAGAATGAGAAGAAATGTGTAGAAATGCACAGACCAAGCAGGTGAATATTTAGTACAAACCATAGAACACAACAGGATCCTCAGCAGCACTGTATCATCCTGAGCTAAAGGTCTACCCCGTGCAGCAGTCAATTGGATCAATACCCGTAAACCCTGTTAGCACTTGAGTTACCATCTAAGAGCTTTAATCTGCCCAGTTAGAGCAGAGGAGTATGGGAAATCTATGGCCCGACTGGTGAGGGTGATTATAACTGGAAAATGAATACACTCAAGGCTTACATTTCCCAATCAATTTCAAAATGGAATTTTTGTTTTCTGATCCTACTCCTCAGATACTAATCCCTTTCAGGATGTATTCAGAATATGTGCAGATGCCAGGATCTGATAGAACCAGGATAAAGGAAGGCGCTGCTGTACCTGGTTTGTTTTTCTTCTATGTTTTCTTCTTTCATAAAAAAAAAGTTATTCTTTATTATATCATAGCACGTTAACCCTATAATGTCATGGCCTAGCCTGGTACTTAATTACATTTCTTTAAGGTCTTATGCACACGACCGTATGTATTTTGAGGTCCGCAAAAAACGCATCCGCAAAAAATACGGATGACACCCGTGTGTATTCCGTATTTTGAAGAACGGAACAGCTGGCCCCTAATACTATCCTTGTCCGTAATATGGACAATAATAGGACATGCTCTATTTTTTGGCGGAACGGTAATACGGACATATGGAAACGGAATGCACACGGAGTAACTTACGTTTTTTATTTGCGGACCCATTGAAGTGAATGGTTCCGCATACGGCCCGCAAAAAAACCTGAACGGACACGGAAAGAAAACACGTTCGTGTGCATGAGCCCTAACCCAACTTAAAAGTCATACATTTTTCTAATTGACGTAGCCAAATGAGAGCTTGTTTTTGCAGGGAAATTTGTCATTTTTGATGGCAGCATTTTAAAAGGGTTTTCCGAGACTTTACCACTGATGGGTCATCAGTATCTGATTGGTGGGGTCCGATACCCAGGACAACCGCCATTCAGCTGGTTGAGAAGGCAGCGGCGCTTGCAGTAGTCTAGGCCATGTGATGTCAAGTTCATCGGTCACATGGCCTAGGCGCAGCTCAACCCCATTGAAGTTAATGGGGCCGAGCTGCGATACTAATTACAATCGCTATCAAACGGATGGCACTGTGCTCAGTGAGCTGAGAGAAGAGTGCAGCACTACTGCGATCACCAGTGCCTTCTCAAAAAGCTGATCAGCGTTGTGTCCCGGGTGTCGGACCCCATCATCAGATACTGATGACCTAGGTAATCAGTAGTAAAGTCTCAGAAAATGCCTTTAAAGTGCAAACAGAAGATATTGTATAACTTTCAGCAATTTTGTTTATTTATTTTTTTGGGTGGGGGGGGGGGGTTGCAAAAGATAGTAGTTCCACCATTTATTTGCAACATTCACCGGTATAAATTATATGATCATATTATTTTGTGGATCAGTACAATAAGTTTACAAAGCTTTTCTATGTTCTGCTATGTTTGCACAATAAAAACACCTTTGGAAAGTTAAATAAATAATAAAATGAAAAATTATTTGTGTTTGTGTTCCAGGGGACATAACATTTTTACCTCCATCAACTTAACTTTATGCAGATTTTGTTTGCTGGACCAGTTTTCACTGGTGCCATTTTGGGGTACATATGACTATTCCATCACATTTTACTAGTTTTTGGGAGGCATAGTGGGAGGCATTTTATTAAACTTTTTTGATTACAAAAAAAAATATTATTATCTTCTTTACAATTTTTTGGTCCTGCTAAAAATATGTATTATGCTAATCTATTAAAGCACTTTTGCCTTTTTTGTTTTTCCATTTTTTTTATTTTTTTTTACTGTTCTGCTTATGTATGTATGAGGGTTGGATTTAATTTACCATGTCCTGTATTGAAAAATGGCTGTGAATAAAAAATTAATTTCCTTTATTGTGTCATAATTACAGCGATTTTATATTTATACTGTTTTTCTAAGGTTTTACTACTCTTAAAAAATAATGAAAAATTTTTTTTTAAAATTCTGCATTGTGTTGCCATTAGTGTTAAGCAAATGTTGCCATTAGTGTTAAGCGAATTGAAGTCAAACAAATTGATTTCAATACAAATTTCATGGTAACAAATCAATTTTTCTTGAAATGGCAGTTAAAATACACAGTCAGGTCATTCATTTACACGCTGTGGGGATTTGCTCTGGTAGTTAGGACTGGCGGATGCAGTATAGAGGCAAAGTACACAGTTCTTGAATTAGACAGCGGTGTTTATTCACACATTGGTGTATAACAAAATGCATATAAGGTGTATCACAAAACGCAGGTGGCTTGGTGGTTGTTCACACACAGGGAAAGTCCATAAACAATAAAAGTCACCTTTTCTCCTGGGTGTTAATTCACACCCTGTTAGCCGTTCAGCCTCATCAAGTCCATAGGCGGCCTGTTCGCCCTCACAGGGGTCTGAGTCCTCCAGCCCGGCTCAAACCTCAAATCCCAGCACAGCCCTCAGTTCACAGCACACAGACTCCTGAGCTCCACTGTCAGAGGGAGGTAAATCCACCACACTTGGCAGTGCTGGCTGGTCTTTATGCCTGGCAAAACCCAGTCTGGAACATGGGGAATAGTCACCCACCCAGCACTTTGACTACTCCCAGTAAGAGCCGTCCCGGATCAGCTATTACAGCCATGCTAAATCTTTAGGTGTCACTTAGAAATAGCTGCTGCTGACACATAAAGTACCGTCTCTTACTTCACCAAGGCCAGGTACCTCGGTGACACATACCTTCCATCCACAATGATTCCAGGTACCTTCTTACAGCACGAACAGGCTGTCGCTGCCCTCTTGATTAAAGATACTGTGCAAAGTCTTGTGCGGGGTAACATATGACGTCACCACGTCGGCTAGCATGATGACATCATCTTCATTCAAGATGGCCATGACGGCCTCTGCGCGATCAAATGGATAAGGTATTTATTTTTTTACCCTGATTAACCCCTAAAAGGCCTAAATGGTAGCCTCTGATGCCGCAAATCAGCAATTATTGTGACATCTGATGGGTTCAATGACAAGGGGAAGATCGCTGTTCTCCATCACTGCGCCTGCTACATACAAAAAAATGCACTTCGTGATGAAGTAATTTCTTTGTGAAATTCGGTGAAGCAGCCAAATAGAATTTTCCATAACTTCGCTCATCTTTAGTTGTCATATTGTGACACCCGTATTTTTTATTTATATTTTCATCTAGAGAGCTGCGCGGAGCATGTTTTTTGCAGAGTACACTCAATTTTGTTATTGGTACCATTTTCGATGCATACAACTTTCTGATTAATTACATTTTTTCAGGGACCAGACAAAAAACAGCAGTTCAGACATTTTATTTTTTTCCATTATGACATTCACCATGTAGGTTAAATATTTATATATTTTAATAGTTCAAACATTTTATTATAATATTTGTATACCAGTAGGAACACCTAATACTGATTGCTGTAGGAAACACAGTTTATTTAAAACTTCTCACTCCTCGTATTTAATCAAATATAAGCTGAGAATATAAATTAAACATTTTTGCTGAGTACATACGGTACAGTAAAAAACATGCTGAGTACATATGAATTAAAAAACAGAAAGAAATAAGCTACACATCCAATAAAATCATAGATAACGAAATCCCCCAAGACAAAAAAGACGGTTATGAAAATATACGGTTATTTCATATATGCTGGATACATAATAGAACACTATCTATGTTACTTGTGTGTATCGTATATAGGAGCCAGTAAAAGGTAATGTAAAGCTGACTCACGTATGCTTCACACAGATCAAATACATAAATACTCAGTCCTCAAGATATCCAGATATGTTGGTCTTGTATACATATACAGTACAGACCAAAAGTTTGGACACACCTTCTCATTCAAAGAGTTTTCTTTATTTTCATGACTATGAAGGCATCAAAACTATGAATTAACACATGTGGAATTATATACATAACAAACAAGTGTGAAACAACTGAAAATATGTCATATTCTAGGTTCTTCAAAGTAGCCACCTTTTGCTTTGATTACTGCTTTGCACACTCTTGGCATTCTCTTGATGAGCTTCAAGAGGTAGTCCCCTGAAATGGTCTTCCAACAGTCTTGAAGGAGTTCCCAGAGATGCTTAGCACTTGTTGGCCCTTTTGCCTTCACTCTGCGGTCCAGCTCACCCCAAACCATCTCGATTGGGTTCAGGTCCGGTGACTGTGGAGGCCAGGTCATCTGGCGCAGCACCCCATCACTCTCCTTCATGGTCAAATAGCCCTTACTTTCAAAGTTTTCCCAATTTTTCGGCTAACTGACTGACCTTCATTTCTTAAAGTAATGATGGCCACTCGTTTTTCTTTACTTAGCTGCTTTTTTCTTGCCATAATACAAATTCTAACAGTCTATTCAGTAGGACTATCAGCTGTGTATCCACCTGACTTCTCCTCAACGCAACTGTTGGTCCCAACCCCATTTATAAGGCAAGAAATCCCACTTATTAAACCTGACAGGGCACACCTGTGAAGTGAAAACCATTTCAGGGGACTACCTCTTGAAGCTCATCAAGAGAATGCCAAGAGTGTGCAAAGCAGTAATCAAAGCAAAAGGTGCCTACTTTGAAGAACCTAGAATATGACATATTTTCAGTTGTTTCACACTTGTTTGTTATGTATATAATTCCACATGTGTTAATTCGAAATTTTGATGCCTTCAGTGTGAATCTACAATTTTCATAGTCATGAAAATAAAGAAAACTCTTTGAATGAGAAGGTGTGTCCAAACTTTTGGTCTGTACTGTATATATATATATATATATGTATGTATATTCCAGCAAGATACCGTATATACAGAAGAAAATTGCATCCAACACGTCCCCAAGGAAATATAATATTCAACAGGATCAAACCAAGTACAGTGGGATGCGAAAGTTTGGGCAACCTTGTTAATCGTCATGATTTTCCTGTATAAATCGTTGGTTGTTACGATAAAAAATGTCAGTTAAATATATCATATAGGAGACACACACAGTGATATTTGAGAAGTGAAATGAAGTTTATTGGATTTACAGAAAGTGTGCTATAATTGTTTAAACAAAATTAGGCAGGTGCATAAATTTGGGCACTGTTGTCATTTTATTGATTCCAAAACCTTTAGAACTAATTATTGGAACTCAAATTGGCTTGGTAAGCTCAGTGACCCCTGACCTACAGACACAGGTGAATCCAATTATGAGAAAGAGTATTTAAGGGGGTCAATTGTAAGTTTCCCTCCTCTTTTAATTTTCTTTGAAGAGTAGCAACATGGTGGTCTCAAAACAACTCTCAAATGAAATGAAGACAAAGATTGTTCACCATCATGGTTTAGGGGAAGGATACAGAAAGCTGTCTCAGAGATTTCAGCCGTCTGTTTCCACAGTTAGGAACATATTGAGGAAATGGAAGACCACAGGCTCAGTTCAAGTTAAGGCTCGAAGTGGCAGACCAAGAAAAATCTCGGATAGACAGAAGCGACGAATGGTGAGAATAGTCAGAGTCAACCCACAGACCAGCACCAAAGACCTACAACATCATCTTGCTGCAGATGGAGTCACTGTGCATCGTTCAACCATTCGGAGCACTTTACACAAGGAGATGCTGTATGCGAGAGTGATGCAGAGGAAGCCTTTTCTCCGCCCACAGCACAAAAAGTGCCGCTTGAGGTGGGCTAATGCACATTTGGACAAGCCAGCTTCGTTGTGTAATAAGGTGCTGTGGACTGATGAAACTAAAATTGAGTTATTTGGCCATAACAAGGGGCGTTATGCATGGAGGACAAAGAACACAGCATTCCAAGAAAAACACCTGCTATCTACAGTAAAATATGGTGGTGGTTCCATCATGCTGTGGGGCTGTATGGCCAGTGCAGGGACTGGGAATCTTGTCAAAGTTGAGGGACGCATGGATTCCACTCAGTATCAGCAGATTCTGGAGACCAATATCCAGGAATCAGTGACAAAGCTGAAGCTGCGCCGGGGCTGGATCTTTCAACAAGACAACGACCCTAAACACTGCTCAAAATCCACTAAGGCATTTATGCAGAGGAACAAGTACAACGTTCTAGAATGGCCATCTCAGTCCCTAGACCTGAATATAATTGAAAATCTGTGGTGTGACTTAAAGAGAGCTGTCCATGCTCGGAAGCCATCAAACCTGAATGAACTAAAGATGTTTGTAAAGAGGAATGGTCCAAAATACCTTCAACCAGAATCCAGACTCTCATTGGAACCTACAGGAAGCGTTTAGAGGCTGTAATTTCTGCAAAAGGAGGATCTACTAAATATTGATTTCAATTCTTTTTTGTGGTGCCCAAATTTATGCACCTGCCTAATTTTGTTTAAACAATTATAGCACACTTTCTGTAAATCCAATAAACTTCATTTCACTTCTCAAATATCACTGTGTGTGTCTCCTATATGATATATTTAACTGACATTTTTTATCGTAACAACCAACGATTTATACAGGAAAATCATGACGATTAACAAGGTTGCCCAAACTATCGCATTCCACTGTACCTACCGGCTGTATACTAAATGTTCAGATAGCATTCAAATCACATTATTCTGATAGAAGTTTCATTTGGTGGGCCAATTGTTTGTTTTTAGCTGTAAGACCTGCGGATAAATAATATATACCTCGGCTGAGGCTCTTACCCCACTCCTGTATGTGCTTTCTTATTATTTGGGGTGGATGTCAGAGAGCCGTATATGCCGCAGTGTTTATTGCTGTATCTCCGCGCGCTGTTTGGAGCGATCACGTGATCCAACCATGTCATCGCACGGGAGGTCAGATAATTAGAGTTCCGTGCTAATCCTCCATGCACAGAGGATGAGCTGGAGAAGTATAGCGCTATTATAGTAAAATGTCTGTGTACTTCACTTGGTCCGGACCTGGCAATTTCTAGCTGGATGACACAGAATAACGCCAAACACGTTTTGGGGCTTCTTGCTTCTTCATCAGTGGCTTAAAAAAGGACTGAGTATTCATGTATTTGATCTGTGTGAAGCATATGTGACAATGGAGGGGCGTGCACTATAATAATAAACACAGGGTACGATATCTCTTGGCGCAAAGACACGACCTCAGTGGATAGATGATCTGTCTTTTGTTATTGAAACACGATAAAAAAAGACTGATCATCTATCCACTGAGGTCGTGTCTTTGCGCCAAGAGGTATCGTACCCTGTGTACTATTATAGTGCAGCCCCCCCATTGTCTACTATATCACTCCTCTGGAGAACTGGCCACTCCATCAACGAGGACTGAGAGATACCGGCCACACAGACCACCTGCTTTCACGAGTGTTGTGCCTGCGTATGCACAACACCAAAAGGTGAGCATAACCATTGACACATTCTATTTAAAGAAAAAAATATTTTAAATACATATTACCCTATGAGCGCCTCTCCCTCTTTTGCCACAATTGCTGTAGCATATGTGAGTCAGATTTACATTACCTTTTACTGGCTCCTATATACGATACACACAAGTAACATAGATAGTGTTCTATTATGTATCCAGCATATATGAAATAACCGTATATTTTCATAACCTTCTTGGGGGGATTTCGTTATCCATGATTCTATTAGATGTGTAGTTTATTTCTTTTTGTTTTTTAATTCATATGTACTCAGCAAAGTTTGGACACACCTTCTCATTCAAAGAGTTTTCTTTATTTTCATGACTATGAAAATTGTAGATTCACACTGAAGGCATCAAAACTATGAATTAACACATGTGGAATTATATACATAACAAACAAGTGTGAAACAACTGAAAATATGTCATATTCTAGGTTCTTCAAGGTAGCCACCTTTTGCTTTGATTACTGCTTTGCACACTCTTGGCATTCTCTTGATGAGCTTCAAGAGGTAGTCCCCTGAAATGGTTTTCACTTCACAGGTGTGCCCTGTCAGGTTTAATAAGTGGGATTTCTTGCCTTACAAATGGGGTTGGGACCAACAGTTGCATTGAGGAGAAGTCAGGTGGATACACAGCTGATAGTCCTACTGAATAGACTGTTAGAATTTGTATTATGGCAAGAAAAAAGCAGCTAAGTAAAGAAAAACGAGTGGCCATTACTTTAAAAAATGAAGGTCAGTCAGTCAGTCAGCCGAAAAATTGGGAAAACTTTGAAAGTAAGGGCTATTTGACCATGAAGGAGAGTGATGGGGTGCTGCGCCAGATGACCTGGCCTCCACAGTCACCGGACCTGAACCCAATCGAGATGGTTTGGGGTGAGCTGGACCGCAGAGTGAAGGCAAAAGGGCCAACAAGTGCTAAGCATCTCTGGGAACTCCTTCAAGACTGTTGGAAGACCATTTCAGGGGACTACCTCTTGAAGCTCATCAAGAGAATTGTCACGGAACCATGAACCAGATGTACAACAAGAAATAAGTGAAAATAAGAAGGCTTTATCGAAAATAAAGCTGTAAAGCAAAAGTCCAAACGGATGGTGAAACCGAGCGGAGTCTTTGTGAAGCCAGAGGTCAGGAACCAGAAGGGTAGTCAGACGAAGCCAGGATCAGGAACCAGCAGGGTAGTCAGACGAAGCCAGGATCAGGAACCAGCAGGGTAGTCAGACGAAGCCAGGATCAGGAACCAGAAGGGTAGTCAGATGAAGCCAGGATCAGGAACCAGCAGGGTAGTCAGACGAAGCCAGGATCAGGAACCAGAAGCAGCAGCAGTCTTAGAAGCATGTGAACACAAGAGGACCAAGCAAGGAACTGAAGCCACAGACCTCCTATATATATGAGCTAGGCATCCAGCTCCTCCCAGGGGAAGGAGGAGCCGCAGGGTGGAAGGCTACAAGAAACCCAGAAACCAAGATGGCCGCCAGCACATGTCAAACGAAGGAGAGCAGCAAGCAGGTAAGACCATGACAGTACCTCCCCCTCAAGGGCCCCTCCTCCGCGCAGCACAAAACGGTTTCTGAGGGAAGCGTGCGTGGAAGGCTCGGAGCAAGGCAGGAGCATGGACATCTGCGGAGGGAACCCAGGAACGCTCCTCTGGACCATAATCACGCCAATGGACCAAAAACTGCAACCGACCGCGGACCAGGCGTGAGTCCAGGATATTGCTCACCTCATATTCCTCACGATTGCCCACTTGGACCGGACGAGGCCGAGGAACCGAGGAAGTGAAACGATTACACACCAGTGGCTTCAACAGGGAGACATGAAACACGTTGGAGATCCGCATGCCAGGAGGAAGCGCAAGGGCATAGGCTACCGGGTTTACCCTGCGAAGCACTCGGAAGGGACCAACAAAGCGAGGCGCCAGCTTGGGAGTGGGCACTCGAAGGTTGAGGTTGTGGGTGGACAACCATACACGGTCTCCGACCTGGTAGGAAGGAGCAGGCGCTCGTCTGCGATCAGCCTGGAGTCTCTGGCGCTGCGCAGAGACCTCAAGGGACTTCTGGATCTGTACCCAAGAAGCACGTAGGACGGAAAGGTGATCCTCCACAGCCGGAATATCCTGGGGAGAGAATACCTCCGGTAACACGGCAGGTTGGAACCCATAATTGGCCATGAAGGGAGACGTCCCAGAGGAAGAGTTCACCGCCGTGTTCCTGGCAAACTCAGCCCAAGGCAGGAGGTCAACCCAATTGTCTTGGTGATCGGAGACATAGCAACGAAGGAATTGCTCCAAGGCCTGATTGGATCGTTCTGCGGCCCCATTGGACTGAGGGTGGTAGGCCGAGGAGAAGGAGAGATGAATCCCCAACTGGGAGCAAAAGGCGCGCCAGAACCTGGACACAAACTGACTCCCCCGATCCGACACAATCTCCTTAGGCAAACCGTGCAACCGGAAGACCTCCCTGGCAAAAATCGTGGCCAACTCTTGTGCAGAGGGTAACTTCTTGAGAGGAACACAGTGGCACATTTTGGAAAACCGATCCACAATCATGAGAATGACCGTATGGCCTCGGGATGCAGGGAGGTCCACAATGAAATCCATCCCCAGGTGTGACCATGGGCGCTCCCCGGTGGCTATGGGTTGCAGAAGGCCCAACGGAAGGTGCCGAGGGGACTTACTCTGGGCACAAACGTAGCATGCCGCTACATATGCGGCGATGTCGGAACGTAGGGAAGGCCACCAGAACAGACGTGAAACAGCCCAGGACAGCTGATTCTTTCCAGGATGCCCCGCGGTCTTGGAGTTATGGTAGGTTCGCAACAACCGAGTGCGCAACTCCTCAGGCACAAAACATCTGCCGTTGGGTCTCCCAGAGGGAGCACCAGATTGAGCCGCCAAAATCTGCTCACCCAGGGGAGAGGTCAGGCTGGTGCGAATGGCGGCCAGGATCTGATTCGGAGGTATGACCGAAGTCGGAATCGACTCCTCCCTGGACAGCTCGGAGTACTGCCGTGATAAGGCATCCGCCCTGATGTTCTTGGAACCGGGTAGGTAGGAGACCACGTAATTAAAACGTGACAAGAACAGAGCCCATCTGGCCTGACGTGGTGTCAATCTCTTGGCCTCAGAAAGGTAGGTCAGATTCTTGTGGTCCGTCAGGATGAGAACCGGAACCACCGAACCCTCGAGCAAGTGCCTCCATTCTTTAAGGGCCTGCACGATGGCCAATAACTCCCTGTCACTAATCTGATAGTTGCACTCCGCGGAAGACAGTTTCCGGGAGTAAAACCCACAAGGAAGCAGAGGACCCTCTGGTGTTCTACGCTGAGACAGAAGGGCGCCTACTCCCGTCTCAGACGCGTCCACCTCGAGGACAAAGGGCAACCCAGGGTTGGGATGCGACAGAATCGGAGCTGACACAAAGGCGGACTTTAGGGCCTCAAAAGCTCGGATGGCCTCGAGCGGCCAGACCTGGGAATTACTGCCCTTCCTGGTCAGATCCGTGAGAGGCTTGGCCAGCATGGAAAAGTCCCTGATGAACTTCCGATAATAATTGGCGAAGCCCAAAAAGCGCTGCAGGGAACGAAGACCACTGGGCTGGGGCCACTGTAAGACAGCCGAAACCTTCTCAGGATCCATGGAGAACCCCTCAGCGGAAATGATGTAACCTAAGAAGGTTACCTGGGATCGGTGAAATTCGCATTTCTCAAGCTTACCGAACAGCTTGTTCTCTCGTAACTGTTGCAACACTCGTCTGACATCCAGAATGTGGGCCTCCATGGATTCAGAATATACCAAGATGTCATCCAAATAGACTACCACACACTGCTGCAACAGGTCACGGAAAACATCGTTGATGAATTCCTGAAAGACTGCGGGCGCATTGCACAACCCAAAGGGCATAACCAAGGATTCGTAATGACCGGTCCTGGTGTTAAACTCGGTCTTCCACTCATCGCCCGCCTTGATCCTTACCAGGTTATATGCCGCCCTCAGGTCGAGTTTGGTAAAGACCGTGGCCCCTTTAAGGCGATCGAACAGCTCGGAAATCAAGGGTATCGGGTAAGCGTTCTTGATCGTGATGCGATTGAGACCCCTGTAATCGATGCAAGGCCTCAACTCACCGCCCTTCTTTTTCACAAAGAAAAATCCAGCCCCTGCCGGGGACGAAGATTTGCGAATGTGTCCGCGTGAAAGCGCCTCCCTCACGTACTCCTCCATGGCCTCATTCTCCGCTACCGACAGTGGATAGACTTTGCCACGAGGAGGAACGGCACCAGATTGTAACTCTTTGGCACAATCGTATGGGCGGTACGGAGGTAGGGCAACCGCGCGCACCTTATCGAATACATCCCGGTACTCCTCGTATTCAGGAGGCAACAGAGAGTCCGAGGAAGTACACAGCAACTTGACAGACCCATGGATGCAACTAGCCCCACACTGCGGTGACCACGAGAGGATCTCGACCGATCTCCAATCGAAAGTCGGATTATGCTTCTGGAGCCAGGGGTACCCCAAGACCACCGAGTAGTGTGGAGACGAAATAACCTGGAGGCAGACCGACTCTCTGTGAACGGCACCAATGGCTATCCCCACTGGAAGGGTCTCATGAGTCACGTGTGGCGGCAGAAGGGGTCTGCCGTCTATCGCCTCAAGAGCCAGTGGGGAACCTCGAGCCTGCAGAGGAATGGAATTGGCGGCAGCGAACACACTATCAATGAACAAACCACCAGCACCCGAGTCCACCAACGCCTGGGTCTTCACCGAGCCCCCGACCCCGGAGAGGACAACAGTGATCAGTGGTTTGTCAACACGGGAAACCGGGGACGAGGAGACTCCACCCAAGATCTGCCCCCGACAGGATCTCAGGGTACGAGCGTTTCCCGGACGGTTCGGACATGCCAACCGAAAATGCCCACCGAGACCACAGTACATGCATCGGCCCTCGCGTCTCCGGAGTGCCCTCTCCCCCTCGGACAGGCGAGCAAACCCCAGCTGCATGGGTTCACCCCCAGACAAGTCATCCCCAGGAGGCGTGGGAGGAGAGGGAGGCACGGGTGGGACAGCAAACGTAGGCACCAATCTGTTAGAAGACCTCCGCAGGTTCTCCTTAAAGGAAGGTCTCTCCCTGAGTCTGGTGTCAATCAAAATCAGGAAAGAAATAAGAGACTCGAGCTCAACTGGTAGGTCCTTAGCTGCAACCTCATCCTTCAAGGCATCCGAGAGACCATGAGAGAAAGCAGCGACCAGAGCCTCATTATTCCAGCCCACCTCTGCTGCCAGAGTACGAAACTCAATGGCGTATTCAGCTACGGATCGTGAACCCTGTCTGATGGACATAAGGAGCTTCACAGCAGAGGCAGCACGAGCCGGCACATCGAATACCTTCCGAAGAGAAGCAACAAAACCGGAAAACTCGGCAACCACCGGATTGTTGTTCTCCCATAAAGGGCTGGCCCAGGCCAAGGCCTTGTTCGAGAGCAGCGAGATCAAGAAGCCCACCTTTGATCTCTCAGTAGGAAAGGCATGTGGCAGCAACTCGAAATAAATGCACACCTGGTTAAGGAAACCTCGGCACTGAGTTGGCTCTCCCACAAAGCGCTGTGGAAGAGGGGCAGAACCGGTCATACCCCGAAACACCGCAAGCGCAACAACAGGTGTCGGGGTAGACTCTGGCGCAACAACCGGAGCGGAAGTAGGAGCGAGCCCAGGAGCGACAACCGACCCATCGGCAACGGGAGCGAAATGAGCCGTGCGTTCAAGCAGGGTTTGCAACGCCACAGCGAACCGACCCAACAGGTGATCCTGCTGATCAAGTCTGGCAACCAGCGTGGGTAGCGAGGATGGCCCTGTACCGTCAGAATTCATGGCTTGGTCCTAATGTCACGGAACCATGAACCAGACGTACAACAAGAGATAAGTGAAAATAAGAAGGCTTTATTGAAAATAAAGCTGTAAAGCAAAAGTCCAAACGGATGGTGAAACCGAGCGGAGTCTTTGCGAAGCCAGAGGTCAGGAACCAGAAGGGTAGTCAGACGAAGCCAGGATCAGGAACCAGCAGGGTAGTCAGACGAAGCCAGGATCAGGAACCAGCAGGGTAGTCAGACGAAGCCAGGATCAGGAACCAGAAGGGTAGTCAGACGAAGCCAGGATCAGGAACCAGCAGGGTAGTCAGACGAAGCCAGGATCAGGAACCAGAAGCAGCAGCAGTCTTAGAAGCATGTGAACACAAGAGGACCAAGCAAGGAACTGAAGCCACAGACCTCCTATATATATGAGCTAGGCATCCAGCTCCTCCCAGGGGAAGGAGGAGCCGCAGGGTGGAAGGCTACAAGAAACCAAGAAACCAAGATGGCCGCCAGCACATGTCAAACGAAGGAGAGCAGCAAGCAGGTAAGACCATGACAAGAATGCCAAGAGTGTGCAAAGCAGTAATCAAAGCAAAAGGTGGCTACTTTGAAGAACCTAGAATATGACATATTTTCAGTTGTTTCACACTTGTTTGTTATGTATATAATTCCACATGTGTTAATTCATAGTTTTGATGCCTTCATAGTCATGAAAATAAAGAAAACTCTTTGAATGAGAAGGTGTGTCCAAACTTTTGGTCTGTACTGTATGTACTCAGCAAACATTTTTAATTTATATACTTAGCTTATATTTGATTAAATACGAGGAGTGAGAAGTTTTAAATAAACTGTGTTTCCTACAGCAATCAGTATTAGGTGTTCCTGCCTTACTGGTATACAAATATTTTCTGATTATTGGACTCAGTGATCCAAACAAGAGTGATCAATTTTTTCTAGTGTGAGCTCCCTCAATCAGTATTTTTTACTATTTTATTATATTTAATTTACAATTATTTTTATTTTGTCATGCTTATTTATTTTTATATGTAAAATTGAGAGAGGGTGATTTGAATTCTTAGTACTTTGGTACATTTTTTGCTACACAGATAGCTGTCAACTGAATCTCATCTGACCCTACCATAGACATGAACAGTAACCGAGGCTGAATGTGTTGGGAAATTGGGAGATGGGATTAAGATGCACCCTGAGACTTTTTTCACACGAGTGATACAGATTGCGTCAGTTTTTTCAGGTATTGCATACAGTGCGTGTGTCACGGCCGAGAGTGGGGGAAACCCCCTCCGTGCGATGGGAAAGGGAAGCCACTAGGCCAGGACAACAGAATCAGGGAGCAGGTCACCTCCTAAAGCGTCCCTAACTCTGACCCTGACTCCTAACTGTATGAGCCAACCCAGATGGTAGGAGGGCTCATACAGTTAGGAGTCAGGGTCAGAGTTAGGGACGCTTTAGGAGGTGACCTGCTCCCTGATTCTGTTGTCCTGGCCTAGCGGCTTCCCTTTCCCTTTAACATCGCACGGCGGGGGGTTTCCCCCACTCTCCACCGTGACAGTATGACCACAAGGGTGGCCCTCACTGGACAGATGGTATAAGACCAGGTGGATGACTTCAGCATAAGGCATGGCTGGAGTACCCCTCAGCTACAGGGATCCAGCAGAGACTAAATAGCCCAAGTAGCCACACCCACACACACAAACTAGGAAAGGAGTTAACCCTTCCAACACCAGACAAGGTAAGTGTCACTTAAAGAGGAAATGTAGACATAACATAAATCCCGTGCTCACCAAACATAGACAGTGAACACATACAAACAAATGTTGCCAGAAGCGACCGCATGCCTTGACAGCGAGCCGCCTAGCAACCAACTCAGGCTGCTACACTGCCAAACATAATTATGTTGCCAGCGGCAACCACACGTGAGACAAACATACAAACTGTCCTAACCTGTGGTAGACAACAAGCAGACCGCTGACAACTGCATAAGACACAAAGAGTCACGACCATAGGCCGTGACACTCCCACCCCTCAAAGCCCCCCCACCAAAAAAAAAGGGGAAACTAGTGAGGAAAGCAAAAACAGGGATGGGAGAAGGGAAAAAGTAGCAGAAACAGTGTCAGTACCAGCACCTGGAGCAACACACAGGAACCAGGGCGCCAGCAAACAAACAGCCCGGAGAGACCGCACTGAACACTGCGTCCACTCTCAGCCACGGTTCCCACCAAGTCGCTGCCAGCATGCATCCTCCACCAGCATACACCTAAGCCTTTCCAACAAGGACTGCAGCCAGCCACACCGACACAAGCGAGAGAACCACTGAGACGTGGACGAGGGGAGACCCAAACACAAGTGCCAGTTCACACACACTGCAACTACTGCTACAGAGAACTGCACTGTAAAAGGGTTCCCCTTTCACCCTCCCTCTGGAGGATAAGCATGTGCGCCACAAAAAAAGGCAACACATGCTGCGCCCTCTTCCGAAGGCAGAGACACTCCCACCCCTCAAAGACCCCCCCACCACAAAAGGGGAAGGTTGGTGGGGCACAACAAACAATGGGATGGGGGAAGGGGAATGACAAAGTAAGGGGGCACCAAAAAAGACAACAGTGAGAAATGAATGGCGGGGAAAAGCCACTCACCGCGCCGTTAATGGTGAAACCCCCAAAACGCTCTCCCTCCGGAGAACGCGCATGCACCCCATCAACAGATGGCGATACATGCTGCACCCTCTTTCGAAGGTATCGAAGGTATCGCAGTAAGGAGCTGTTGTGGTCATACTGTCACGGCGGAGAGTGGGGGAAACCCCCCACCGTGCGATGTTAAAGGGAAAGGGAAGCTCCTAGTCCAGGGATATCCTGAGGGCTAGTAGGGACCTGAGGTTCCTGAGTATGAGCCCTCCTACCATTTGGGTTGGCTCATACAGTTAGGAGTCAGGGTCAGAGTTAGGGACGCTTTAGGAGGTGACCTGCTCCCTGATTCTGTTGTCCTGGCCTAGCGGCTTCCCTTTCCCTTTCACATCACACGGCGGGGGGTTTCCCCCACTCTCCGCCGTGACAGCGTGTGCATTTCCTATCCGAGTTGTAACCGGATTACATGCGTTTTTCACACACGTGAAGAAAATCTGAAGAAAAACCACCTATTTCTCCTAGCAACCATCCGGATGCATTCGCATTTCAAAAAAGCCCCATTCACTTCTATGGAGCCAGAGCTGCTTAAAAAATGGACAATATAGAACATTCCCCGATTTTTCCTGTACGCGAAGATGATGCGTGCAAAACGATATGTGCACAGACCCATTGAAATGAACGGATCAGGATTCTATCCCGATTCTGTGAGTTACCTACACGCATCTCATCTGGATGGAATACTTGCTTGTGCAAAGGAGTCCTGACTCCTTATCTTCCAGAGAACAAAAGGATCAGACTTGTTAATATCCAACTTCTGGATTCTTCTCCTTCACGATATCTGCCATCAGTGATGAGCCCCCATACACATTACTAGATGAGTATCTGTCACCTTTAACAAATTATCTGTCCTTCAGAGTCATCAACAGAAGCAGCACAATGTTAATTATGACCAGGCACTCTCCTGATACCTCCACATACCTGATTTGAAATGGGCATCATTTGGGCATAGCACAGAAAGTTTTGATAAATATGGACAGGTAGTGGAAAATCATGTGCATGTGCTAGAAGAACCGTCTTTAGTGAGATCAGTGTGCAAAAAAATACTATGTGATATTAAATAAAGTAGCAAAATATAATTTCTGCTGCTATAAAATTTACTAGATGTAAATGAGCATGCTCCATTACACTAACAGCACGCAGAAATCTTGAAATAAGTTGCAATTTTCATTATACAATAATTACACTTCATTTTAATTAAAGCAAATGAGTAATAATAATAATTAGAGATGAGCGAATTTCTCAAAAATTCGATTCGGGCGGCTCATCGACTTTTCAGAAAAAATTTGGTTCAATCCAAATTTATTTGTGGCGAATTGCATTTAAAAACGGCTATTTCATGGCTGCAGAGAGCCTTTATAGTGGTGTAGAACACTGTGCCCTGCAGTAATAAGCATAGGAAGTCTGCTATCGTAGTGAAACAGTACTGTGAGTCAGTATGACATGTAGATGACAGGCTTCGCTCTTAGAATCACTGCACACTTCACTTACTTGGGCAGTTACGGGGCCAATACTGACCAAATAACTCAAGTGTGAACTCAGCCTTACAGGTCGATATTAGCGCCAGATATAAACTGTGCAGAGGCCCAAGATCCTATTATAGCATGAAAGAGGGCACTCCTTTTACACCAATTCACTGATTCCACATAGATGTCTACAGAACCTGTTCTATTAAACGCTTATACAAGTAGAGCCCCCCTGACAGAGTGGAGAGGGTGTCAACAGTAAGTTTGTGTTGATGTCACTGATTATTTTGCCCTTCCTCTGATCCGTCAGAACAATAACCCCCAAAAAAACGGATCCTGTCTGTGGAGCATCCGCCTTCACTCAGTCAGCATTTGGTCAGTAATCCATCAGTATTGCTAATGCCAAAAAAACAGGAGTGGATCCAAAACAGAGAGGACACGTGAATGGAATATTTCCATGTCTTTTGTGTTTTGTACCCACTCCTGCTTTTGGCTACCAAATCATAAGCCAATTCTGATCTAAAATAGGGACCATGTCATGCAGGCATTACAGCTGTTACATAGACAGGATCCGTTGTGCATCTCATTTTTCCTTCATTCTGACAGATCAGAAGAAGGGTCAAATAAATGATGATGTTAGCCAGGCCGAAAGGCAAAACAGTGGCCCAGTCAAGAAATGGGGAGGGTGGTAACAGCATGAAAAGTCCACAGAGTGGCCCTATGACATAGTGGTGATGTGGAAGCAGCATGAGGAGACCACAGAGTGGCCCAATGACAGTCTGGAGGTGGCAGCAGCATCAGGAGGAGGCCACAGAGTGGCACAATGACAGTGTGGAGGTGGCAGCAGCAGCAGCATGAGGAGACCACAGAGTGGCACAGTGACAGTGGAGGAGGTGGCAGCAGCAGCATCAGGAGGAGACTACAGTGTGGCACAATGACAGTGTGGAGGTGACAGCATCAGGACACTTGAGTGGTGAGGTGGCAGCAGCATCAGGAGAACACAGAGTGACTCGTTGACAGAGTGGGGAGGTAGGTGCAATATCAGTACCAGCTGAAGATGGTGGGTGAAAGAAGGAGCACTTGGCATCAGATGTGTGGCATTAGGCGGGTGGCAGCATCAGAATAGTAGCTGAGACAGGTAGCAAGACAAAACCGGTCTCTTTTGTCAAAGTGTTGGTGTGGCACCATGGATGATCTGAAGCATCAGTCGTTGGTGGGTGGAAATCCTGGCTGATCCACGCCTGATTAATCTTGACAAAGGTCAGTTTCTCCACATTTTGGGTGGACAGGCGAGTTCTTCTTGGGGTAACTATGGCCCCAGCCACACTAAACACCGGCTCTGAAGCCACAGTACTGGCCGGGCAAGACAGTTTTTCCAGGGCAAACTATGCCAGTTGCGGTCACAAATCCAGTTTGGCTGCCCAGTAGTCCAGCGGTTCTTCAATGTGTGGTAGCAGGGTGCTGTCCAAGTATTCCACCACCTGCTGGTTCAGGTCCTGCAACAGATCTAGCTGCTGCTTCTGCTGCTGGTGAGTAGTTTCTTTACTAGGCGGGTGAAGAAAGCTGCTCATCGTTGACTCTAGACTCAAGCTGCTGTTGATGGAGCTGGAACCACTTCTTCCCCCCCCCCTGCCACATCAGCAATGGCAGAGGAACGTGAGCTCAGAGGGCCCCCCCGATCAGACCTGCGAGAGGATTGACGATGGCGCAGATAGGCAACGGCCAACTGACTACATAGGATGTCTATATAGTATGATGGGAAGGACAAACAGTTCCCTTTGGCTGAGGTGGTGGAGCCTTGACTGCCTGAAATCGGGTGCGTGCCGCAGACTGGACCACCACATCGGAGCCACGGTTCTCCCAGGCCACTTTATGGTGACGCTGCATATGTGACGCAGGGCCGCAGTGCCAACATTGGCACCCTGGCCACGCATCACATGCTGCCCACAGATTCTACAAATGGCCATGTTCACCTCTTCTGGCGGCTTAACAAAAAACTGCCACACCGCCGAGTAGGTTATTTTACCCCAACACTGACTGACTGCTACTGCCGCTGCTTCCGTGAACCCCCTGCACCACTACTTTCCGGGCAGGTAGGCCCCTGCAAATTGGATGGTCTACCCCGGGCACGTTTGGCTCCCGACCTCTTACTGCTGCCACCCTGCTGACTCCCAGCCACACTAGCGACTTGCTGGCTCCGCCGCTGCATGACTGGCAAGCTGCCACCTTCTCCCGATGATGATGAAGCCCCTAATTCACCCGGCTCCCAAGTGCAATTATCTACATCATCATCATTGAGTACTGTCTGCACATCACTGATGTCCTCCTTAACAGTGTCTGGGTCAGGAGCCTGACCTCTCGCAACACCAGCTACCACTTTACTCTCCTCATCACTACTTGCCCACATCTTGGCTGCCCAGTAGCTGCTGACTGTCCTCTAGTAGGGTAGCTCGCCCTCGCTGTATAGTGGAGCTGAGCCCACAGCATATACAGTAATTCTTCTCTGGCTGAGGACACAGAAAAGGACAGAGGCAGGTTGAGGACAGGTAAGGGCACAGGGCCTGCTCCCGGGCCATGCCAACTAAGGGTTGTGTGAGAGGAACCCACCGACTCTTGGCTGGTGGATGTCTGATGTCTTTTGGGACAAAGTGGATGACCGAGTCAACCATTCAAGAACCGCTGGGTTGCTGGTCGAGACACGACCGCTAGATGACACCGGGAGCTTAGGCCTCTTGCTGCGACTCCGGCTGCCATGCCCTTTTACTCTGATGCAACCTGTACCTGAGCCAGAAACATTTAGGCCTCTGCCACTGCCCTGCCTCTGCCACTGCCCTGTGCAGGGCCTGGCACTTCTCTGTATGACATACTGTTAGATCAAATAAATAAATAAAATGTAAATTAAAACACCCCAAAAACATAGTCAGGAGCTCTCCGTACTAGATCCTCTATAGCACCAGCATACGCTAGCCGACAGACGAAAAGATGGTCAAAATCGGACACCCCAGACCTGGAGAATCCTCCTCTACCAACAAAGCGGCTAACAACAACGGAGATATGGACAAATTCATAAAAAAAGCTGCAGCCTCGCTGGTAGCTCGAGAGCCCAAGATGGCGCCGAACCCGCCACCAAAGGTGAGCGAGCGCACCGCTGACCTCTCTGAAGGAGAGAGCGATACTGAAGACTCTTACTGTAGAACGGCGCTCCCTATCACACACCTCTTTCTCAAGCAGTCACTCACCAAAGTGATGGAGCCAATATTAAGCGAGCTCACGGCCCTCCGCCATGACATGCACCATATAGGTGACCGGGTGGCAGTACTCGATCATCAAAATGCAACTGCATCCTCCCTGCAGAAATTCCGCACTTACCTCAATGACCTCCACAATGCCCTGGAGGATCAAGAGAACAGAGGCCGCAGGAATAATCTGCGATTCAGGGGGATACCGGAATCTGTTGCCGCAGCTGACATTCCTGGAGCTGTGTCTACAATTTGTTGCTCCCTGCTGGGTCCAGAATACCAAACTAAAATCGTTATTGAACGTGCTCATAGAGCATTGAGGCCCAAACCTAAGGGCACAGAGCCTCCCAGAGATGTGATCTGCAGGTTCCTTAATTTTCAAGTTAAAGCAGCGGTTTTGGAGGCAGCTAGGACCCATGAAAATCTGTCATATTAAGAGGCTCATATTAGGATCTACCAAGACCTGGCTCCCACAACATTAAAGAAACGCAGAACCTTGAAGCCCCTAACGGACTGGCTCAGGGAAAATAAGATCCCATATAGATGGACCATTCCATTCGGAATATCTTTCTTCCCTGCGGGACGTCGTCTCAACATTTCCACATTTACTGATCTGATTGGAGCCTACGAACATTTACAGATAAAACACCCCAAAAAAGTCAGTAATTTTCTCACTTCAACACACAACGGCTAATAAGCCCTTTTTTCCCCTCTAATACACGCTAAAGAAGGCTTAAGAACATGTAACTGCACCGCTGAACGGCAAATAATATAAATTTTCTTGGCACTAATACACGCCAAAAAGGGCTTTAGAACATATACAGATGTAGCAGGGTTAGCACTCAAGCTCTTAACTCAAATTTCTTAACTCATTGCTTTATCTTGAGACAAAAGCCATTGAAAAGCAATTGAAGGTGTTTGCTTAGTTTAGATAACACATCTCAGAAATCTCAGAAAGCATGAGTGTTAACTTTACTACATTGGGTATCTGCAACGCTGAACGGCAAATATATATTTTTTTGCCACTAATACACACCAAAAAGGGCTTTAGAAGATATAACTGCACCACTAGAACATATAACTGCACCACTGAATGGCAAATATATATCTTTTTGCCACTAATCCACACCAAAAAGGGCTATAAATTTCTAACTTTGCCACACAACGGCAAATACTTTTTTTTGTGTGCCACTAATATGCACCAAAAATAGCTTTACAACCTATCACTGCACCACTGAACGGCAAATAATATATATTTTTCTGTGATTAATACACGCCAAAAAGGGCTTTAGAACATGCAATTGCACCGCTGAACGGCAAATAGGCCCTTATTTTTTTCCACTTATTTACGCCGCAAAAAGTTTCACAACATATAACTGCACCGCAGAATGGCAAATAATATATATTTTTTTTGCCACTAATACACGCCAAAAAGGGCTTTAGAACATATAACTGCACCGCTGAATGGCAATTTTTTTCCACTTATACAAGCCACAAAAAGCTTTAAAACATATAACTGCACCGCTGAGAGGCAAATAATATATATTTTTTGCCACTAATACACGCCAAAAGGGCTTTAGAACATATAACTGCACCGCTGAACAGCAAATAATATGCATTTTTTTGCCACTAATACACACCAAAAAGGGCTGTAATTTTCTCACTTCACCACACAACGGCTAATAAGCTCTTTTTTCCCCCACTAATACAACAAAAAAAATGCTTTAGAACATATAACTGCACCGCACAAGGGAAAATAAGATGTTGAAATATTTCCTTGTAATAAACCCTGTTAATGGCTGATTCAAACAGCACTTGAACCCCACGCTGTAAACTCCCCTACTGAACCCTGTTCTGCTTCAATACTGTGGAATGATTCCTCCTATCCTTTCCCTGAACTTCTATACAGCTAAATAAAAGTTTTAAAGTTTTTTCTACCAATTTCCCTAGTGCCTGCTGATGTCTCTCTCTTTACTAAGTACACTGGAAACTGGCTAAATCCAAGATGGCTGAGGCTATTTATAGGGTTGTGACATCACACGGCTGGCTGATGATTGGCTGCATGGCATTGTGGGTGATCCCTCGTTCCCAGAGTTCCTTGCTCCATGTCCTAACAAATGCAGCAGCCATTTTAGGAAAAATATGATTCATTACCACGAAGCGTGAGGAAATTCGGATTCGGTGCGAATCAAATTTTTTCATGATGGTGATAATACAGTGGACACTCAGGTTACAATATTAATTGGTTCCAGGATGACCATTATATGTTGAAACCATTGTAAGTTCAGTAATCGGTTCCAAAGCCCCAAAATGTCATCCAAGATAAGAGAAAATTAAGGTTTAAGAAAAATAAGCAGATAACTAAGATGGATAAAACAAGTCCTTACATACAACAATCAGTATTAGCTGCTAACTAGCAACTAATACAGATATTTTACCAGAGAAGTGGCCTTGATTGGTTGGATCTGAGTCGGAAGCATTGTATGTTGAGTCTAGTTTCAACTTACAATAGGACAGAAACAACTATTGTATGTTGAAAATATTGTATCCTGAAGCCATTGTATCTTGAGGGATTACTGTAAAAATAATAATCTTCATCATAGTAATAATAATAATAATAATAATAATAATAATAATATATTATCTAATACCTTCCTTGATAAAGGAATACATAAAGTTATGGCCGCAAGTGTTGGCACCCCCTTTTTCCAGAAAATGCAGTATTTCTCCCAGAAAATGATTGCAATTACACGTTTTGTTATACATGTTTATTTCCTTTGTGTGTATTGGAACAACACAAAAAATATAGTGGAAAAAGGCAAAAATAATATAATTTCACGCAAAACTCAAAAAATGGGCCAGACAAATTTACTGGCACCCTCAGATTAATATTTGGTTGCTTCCTATAACCATCAACAAGCTTATTACACCTCTCAACTGAAATTTTGAACCACTCTTCTTTTGCAAACTGCTCCAAGTCTCTCATATATGTAGGGTGCCTTCTCCCAACAGCAATTTTAAGATGTCTCCACAGATGTTCAAGGGGATTTAGATCCGGACTCATTGTTAGCCACTTCAGAACTCTCCAGTGCTTTGTTCCTATCCATTTCTGGGTGCTTCTTGAAGTATATTTGGGGTCATTATCCTGCTGGAAGACCCATGACCTAGGACACAAACAACTGCTTTCTGACACTGGATCCTACATTGAGACTAGTGATTATCGAAGTGATCTTCGGGTCACAGATCCGAAGTTTCTGTCACGGACGTTCCTGCGACAGGTGGCAGGAGATTGGTGAGACTGGCAACACGTAGTTTGATCTGACATGTCTTCCGTTTGAATCAAATTATGTCTGTGTTGTTTCTAGTGCTTGCCACACCTTCTATTATGGTCATTTAACCTTCTCTATTTATTGTTGTTTCTCCCACTATGCTCTGCGGTCTATAGCTTCTGTTGGAATTGTGGATAGCTGGTGTGTGGATCTAGGCAGATTTTTCTGTGCTGCCTTAGCCACTTGAAGTTAAGTGTTTTCTTTCCCTTTTGTATTTTGTTTGGGTTATTTTGTGTGTTGCATTTCCCTGTCATTTGTATTAAGGCCTGAGGGAGACTCTTGTTCGTCCTTCTTTTTGGAGAAACAGGTTGTCCCAGTCCTGGAATTAGTACCAGGGTCCTATAGGGTGAGTTAGGACACATATTCCGGTGTATGAACTCACCTAACTCTGGGGTCTGTTCATACTGGTAGTTTGTCAGGATTTTGATTAGGGTTTTACCGTCTCCTTTCCCTAGTTTCCAGGCCTTATTTCCTCACCTTCTTCCCTCCTATGTTTGGTGTGGGGTTTCCGTCTCACACCCGAACATGACAGTTGCTTAGCTCAAAACTTCGGATTAATGCTGTATGGAGACCTGTCTCTGTACAGCATTAAAATGTATGGCCTCCGATGAGACAAAGTCAGTTATCCCGAAGTCTTGCAAGACTTCGGTATATAAGTAAGTAAGAAAGTAAGTTGATTTTTAAACTGTAAAACTTATATAAGCGTTTAATAGAACAGGTTCTATAGACATCTACAGTACAGACCAAAAGTTTGGACACACCTTCTCATTCAAAGAGTTTTCTTTATTTTCATGACTATGAAAATTGTAGATTCACACTGAAGGCATCAAAACTATGAATTAACACATGTGGAATTATATACATAACAAACAAGTGTGAAACAACTGAAAATATGTCATATTCTAGGTTCTTCAAAGTAGCCACCTTTTACTTTGATTACTGCTTTGCACACTCTTGGCATTCTCTTGATGAGCTTCAAGAGGTAGTCCCCTGAAATGGTTTTCACTTCACAGGTGTGCCCTGTCAGGTTTAATAAGTGGGATTTCTTGCCTTATAAATGGGGTTGGGACCATCAGTTGCGTTAAGGAGAAGTCAGGTGGATACACAGCTGATAGTCCTACTGAATAGACTGTTAGAATTTGTATTATGGCAAGAAAAAAGCAGCTAAGTAAAGAAAAACGAGTGGCCATCATTACTTTAAGAAATGAAGGTCAGTCAGTCAGCCGAAAAATTGGGAAAACTTTGAAAGTAAGGGCTATTTGACCATAAAGGAGAGTGATGCGGTGCTGCGCCAGATGACCTGGCCTCCATAGTCACCGGACCTGAACCCAATCGAGATGGTTTGGGGTGAGCTGGACCGCAGAGTGAAGGCAAAAGGGCCAACAAGTGCTAAGCATCTCTGAGAACTCCTTCAAGACTGTTGGAAGACCATTTCAGGGGACTACCTCTTGAAGCTCATCAAGAGAATGCCAAGAGTGTGCAAAGCAGTAATCAAAGCAAAAGGTGGCTACTTTGAAGAACCTAGAATATGACATATTTTCAGTTGTTTCACACTTGTTTGTTATGTATATAATTCCACATGTGTTAATTCATAGTTTTGATGCCTTCATAGTCATGAAAATAAAGAAAACTCTTTGAATGAGAAGGTGTGTCCAAACTTTTGGTCTGTACTGTATGGGGAATCAGCTGTCGACAATGCAAAAGGAGTGCGCTTCTTCCTAATGCTAACATTGCCCTGTAAGGCTGAGTTCACATTTGAGTTATTTGGTCAGTTTTGGCCCCGTAACTGCCCAAATAAGTGAAGTGTGCAGTGATTCTAAGAGCGACGCCAGTCATCTGCATGTCATACTGACTCACAGTATTGTTTCACTACCACAGCAGACTCCCTATGCGTGTTACTGGAAGGCACAGTGTTCTACACCACTATAAAGGCTCTTTGCAGCCAGGAAATAGCAGTTTTTTTTTTGCGATTCGCCATAAATAAATTCAGATCGAACCAAAGTTTTTAAAAAAAATTCGGTGAACCGGCCGAATCAAATTTTTGAGAAATTCACTCATCTCTAATTGTAATCTCTAATTGTTGATATTTTTCCACTATTTTGGTTCTCAAGTCCTCAGACTGTTCTCTTCTCCTTTTTCTGTTCTCCATGCTTAGTTTGGCACACATGCACGCCATGCAAATATTGTGTCAACTTCTCCCCTTTTTCTGGTTTCAGGTCATGATATTTATATTGCCCACAACTGTTACTTGCCTTTGAAGGAGTATCACATGCTTGAAACAAAATTGTTTACCAACAATTTTGAAAAGGTGCCAACAAATTTGTCCTGCCCGTTTTTTGGAGTTTTGTGGAAAATGATGTCCAATTTGCCTTTTTTCCTCAGTTTTTTTGTGTTGTTCCAATACACACAAAGGAAAAAAAATAACAAACAATAACAAAATTGCAATAATTTTCTGGGAGAAATACTTCACTTTCTGGAAAAATTTTAGGGGTGCCAACACTTGCGGCCATGACGTTATATATTTAAAAATTTTCAAGGTTCTTTTACCTTAATATTTTTTTTAGAAATGTCTACTTGTTTACTTATTGCCTTTAACTTGTAACATCTTCATAAATTAAAGTCTGGAAGTTGCATCTTAATCGCCACCGCTTATCCTGCATTACCCAGAGGAGTAAACAGTGCAGTAAACAACACATTGCATTCAACATCTGGTGATTTAAGACATAAATCAACAAAGCACCATTTAGAGAAAAGACTTTATTTCTGCATTAAAATATTAATAATAATACAGGAAAAGCATTACTGTGTTATATTTTCTTGGATTATACAAACAAGGATAAGAAAACTTTCTTTTCAAACTGTCTGTTTCTGAAATCATATTAATTCTCTGGTCTTTCAGCTCATTGATCAGCTAGTAGTAACATGGATGCTAAAAGAAGTTGTCCCTTCAGTCCTGTGTCAAGGACAGAAGGGACAAGAACAGGGGCCCACACTGATCTCTTTATCCACTGCTATGCAATCACTTACTCACTTTTGGAAATCCCATAGAAGTGAAGAGAGAGAAAGAGCCATGCACAGTGTCGGACTGGGGTTCCTTGGGCCCGCCAGCAAAAATTATTCTCAAGGCCCCACCCCTAGATGATTAATAAAATTCAATAGGTTTTGGATAAAAAGAAATAGACTCTATTGGCAAGTGAATTTTATTAAAAGGCAGCAAAATAAGTTTTTCTTTTCCCCCTGGATCTTTAGGGTGCACCATGACATCAGAGCCTGGGCCTTTCCGGAGGATCCTCAGTCTAACCCTTGTCATGCACGGCTTCCTCTCCATTCAGGAAAGTGTGATGGGGCCATGTTCTTGAGATAGTAGTAGGTCCACCTATCTGACATTTCTGGCTTTTCCAAAATATTGGATATGCAATAAATGTACTCATTTAAGGAAGAGTGCAAAAATGGACACATCTTAGAAAATAAGAAGTTAGAGCCTTTTTTTTCAGTTGTACCATTCATTTTTGCAAAAGTGACAACTGGAAGTGCATTCATATTAGTTGTCAGCCTGAATTACTTTCTTAAAAACTGATAGTTGAATGAACACAGTTTCAGACTGGGTGCCTAGGGCCCACCAGTAAAATTGCTTCTGGGGTCCACTGTATAACTACATGCAAATATTATCTGCTCACCCTAAAAGATTAGAAAGGTCCCTGCAGAGACTTTGAGATGGGGGCCCTGATGAAACAGGACACTGGCTTTAATAATAAACTTGGTAGTTGGTCAAATAATCTCCCCAGATTTTAAAATGAGCATAGGTTGGTTGAGATGTTATGTACTGCCTTTCTATATGTAGTGCAGTCAAAGTACTGTGCCATGTGCCGCTTGTGTAGAGAGTGGTGGTCTAGGGGGCCCACTATACATAGGAGCTTATCGGGGGATTCACCTGTTCCCCTTTGGACCAGTCTGAGCATGACTGAACACGCTGACAACATGATAGCTGATTTTGAGCTATGTTCAAATCTGTGTTTTTATAACATATATATATATTGTATATATACTTTTTTTTCGAATCTGTTTTTATTTCCTGATTGTAGATTTTTAATTCTATTTCCTGAACTTGATCATGTTTTAGGTCTATAGATTATGTCTTTCATTGTAATCATGCCTATCACCTAGCCTTTTATTAGGCTAAATGGCCAGTGCAAAAACTGCAATTTTAATTTTAATTTTTTTTTTATATTGGTGGTGACATAACAAATGAAAAATACCATCACCAGAAACTCTCTAAAAATATGTTTCATTTAAAAACTTACTTTAACAATAGGTCATTTTCTGATGAAACATTCCATTCAAAATTGGGTTTATTAGGCTTCCATGGAGGTTTCTCATGTTTTTATGGAGAAAGTAGTGCTGCATGATGCGCTGTTCTTAATGTCAATAGAGACAGACACTTCACTGGGATCTCAGTGAAATGCTCTTTCCTGTTGAAACCTGTCTCAAAAATGGGGATCCCCTGACACCGGTCTCTTAGCTGCTATGAATGAAGAGGAGGCCATGCAAGTGCAACTCTCTATATTCACTTCTATGGGAGTTCTGAAAATAGTTGAGCTAGTTTCCCAACTTCCATAGAAGTGAGCAGAGAGTACTGCATGTGCCACAAACTCTCCATGATACATGCTTGTCCCTGAGGTGGCGCCTTCATCTACTGGACATTTATGGCACATACTGTAGAAGACTGGAATAACCATTTAAGAGGTCTGGCACTAACTTATTCTCCTCCCTCCATTAAAAAGCGCTATTGACTGAACAAGCATTTGGCTTACAGTTACCTTTATTGGTATAGGTAGCCTTAGTGGAAAAAATGAAAATTCCTATGTGTTATATTCTTTTGTATGCATTATTGCAGTGTTTCCCAACCAGTGTGCCTCCAGCTGTTGCAAAACTACAACTCCCAGCATGCCTGGACAGCCTTTGGCTGTGCGGGCATGCTGGGAGGTGTAGTTTTGCAACAGCTGGAGGCACACTGGTTGGGAAACACTGCATTATTGGACTTAAAAAGAGCATCCCCAAGGACAGACACTAAAGACCATGGCTGCTGAGAAGAACCGTTTGGTCCCTAAAGGCACAGTAGATACAGATGAAGAAAATCCTGACACTTAAAGGGAACCTGTCACCTCCAAAAACCATCCCAAGCTGCCAGCAGTACCTGAGAGTAGTCGCAGTGTGTTTCTAATGATCATTTTCTTTCAGCAGTCAGATGCGGCAAAAGCTCTGAAAATGTTCGTTTTTCCCCTGCCCGTGCTATTTTCTAGTCATGCTTGAAGTCAAGGGGGCAGTGGCCTCCTTGCTTCAAATCAAGGTAACCGCGTCTCCTACCTGTGACTGACAGCGCTTATACACGAAAGTTCGGTTGGCTTTGCTGAACTGCCGGTTGTCAGTCACAGGTGAAAGGGCAGGGAAGGAGGCTACTGCCCCCTTGACTTCAAGCATGGCTAGAAAGTAGTGCAGGCAGGGGATAAAAGAACGCTTTCAGAGCTTTTGCCGCATCTGACTGCTTAAAGCAAATAATCATTAGAAATACACTGCGGGCTACTCTCGAGTACTGCTGGCGGTAGAATAAACAGTTGAAGGAACTTTATCTTGACTTTTCAATGGCTTTTGTGTTATCACGCGGTCATAGTCAAGTTAGAAACTGCTCCATCTGCACTTACATTGAGTCTAAAGGCGAGTTTACATGGCCCGATGATCGGGTTAATTATTGGGAATGAATAGTGAAATGATCTTTCATGAGGACACCTAAATCATTGGTTTTGGGAAGCAGATTGTGCTGTTTGAACAGTGATCTGCTGCCCAAAAAGTATGATTCTGCCATGGCAGCAGACATTGCTCCTCCTCATACAGGTGTAAATGCAGCTCTTACCTCCACTAACGAGCAGGCGATTGTTGGGTAGGAATGCTTCCTTCCAGACAATCGTGTGCTCGTTCACTGCATGTAAATGCAGCATTATTGCTTATCCCATGCTTATGTCTTCAGTAAACATATAGTCCACCCTGTGGCCCCACACATAACATTGAGGTGTGCTCTGGACAAAACATATAAATATGGTTGTAAACTGTGAACTGTGTTCTCAAAAATGTGTCCTCCATCGCAGTTCTCAGGAATGAAAGCTGCAGGAGAAATAGTTTTTTACTTCTATTTTACTCCATATTAATTACATACACTCACCTAAAGAATTATTAGGAACACCATACTAATACGGTGTTGGACCCCCTTTTGCCTTCAGAACTGCCTTAATTCTACGTGGCATTGATTCAACAAGGTGCTGATAGCATTCTTTAGAAATGTTGGCCCATATTGATAGGATAGCATCTTGCAGTTGATGGAGATTTGAGGGATGCACATCCAGGGCACAAAGCTCCCGTTCCACCACATCCCAAAGATGCTCTATTGGGTTGAGATCTGGTGACTGTGGGGGCCAATATAGTACAGTGAACTCATTGTCATGTTCAAGAAACCAATTTGAAATGATTTGAGCTTTGTGACATGGTGCATTATCCTGCTGGAAGTAGCCATCAGAGGATGGATACATGTTCTCATTCTGTTTACGCCAAATTCGGACTCTACCAGAAATCGAGACTTATCAGACCAGGCAACATTTTTCCAGTCTTCAACAGTCCAATTTTGGTGAGCTCGTGCAAATTGTAGCCTCTTTTTCCTATTTGTAGTGGAGATGAGTGGTACCCGGTGGGGTCTTCTGCTGTTGTAGCCCATCCACCTCAAGGTTGTGCGTGTTGTGGCTTCACAAATGCTTTGCTGCATACCTCGGTTGTAGTGAGTGGTTATTTCAGTCAACGTTGCTCTTCTATCAGCTTGAATCAGTCGGCCCATTCTCCTCTGACCCCTAGCATCCACAAGGCATTTTTGCCCACAGGACTGCCGCATACTGGATGTTTTTCCCTTTTCACACCATTCTTTGTAAACCCTAGAAATGGTTGTGCGTGAAAATCCCAGTAACTGAGCAGATTGTGAAATACTCAGACCGGCCCGTCTGGCACCAACAACCATGCCACGCTCAAAATTGCTTAAATCACCTTTCTTTCCCATTCTGACATTCAGTTTGGAGTTCAGGAGATTGTCTTGACCAGGAGCACCCCCCTAAATGCATTGAAGCAACTGCCATGTGATTGGTTGACTAGATAATTGCATTAATGAGAAATAGAACAGGTGTTCCTAATAATTCTTTAGGTGAGTGTATATGTATTAGAAAGTTTCCAATAACATAAGACGTAAGAAAGCGATTGCTTTGGTCTCAGACAAATGCACTTGAGAAATGAAATTTAAAATGGGTAAATAGGTAATTATAGGTAATGACACCATTTCTAATATTTTTGTTTAGAGCTTCCCTTTAAACCTTTCTACCCCGGGCCAGTTTTCACCTTCCTGCCCAGGCCATTTTTTTTGCAAATCTGACATGTGTCACTTTATGTGGTAATAACTTTGGAACACTTTTACTTATCCAGGCCATTCTGAGATTGTTTTCTCATGACACATTGTACTTTACGACAGTGGTAAATTTAAGTCAATATATTTTTCCTTTATTTATAAAAAAATCCCAAATTTACCAAAAAATGTGAAAAGTTAAAAATTTTCTAAATGTACATTTCTCTACTTTTAAGACAGATAAATAATAAGCCTCATAAAGTAGTTATCAGTCATCATTCCCCATATGTCTGCTTTATGTTAGCATCATTTTGTAAATGTAATTTTATTTTTTTAGGACGTTAGGAGGCTTAGAAGTTTAGAATCAATTTTTCAAATTTTCAACAAAATTTCCAAAACCATTTTTTTAAGCACCAGTTCAGATATAAAGTGATTTTGAGGGGCTTACATAATGCATTTTTGAACAGAATTAAATCTTGCTTTTGTGTTGCCATTTTCTGACTGCCCAATTTTTTTATTTTTTTTGCCATTGTCTTAGGTATGGTCTCATTTTTTGCGGGATAAGATGACGGTTTGATTGGGATACATACGCCTTTTTAGTTGCTTGGCATTACAATTTTTGTGAGGGAAGGTGACCAAAAACTTTTGCCACTTTTTTTTTTTTTTTTTACTGCATTCACCTGACTCATGTGATATTTTTTATAGAGATAATCGCGTCAATACCTAATATGTATTTTTTATTTTATTTTTTTATTACTTAATTATGGGAAATCAACACTTTTTTTTAACTTGAAACTTTAATTATTTTTATTATGTAAAACTTTATTTTAACTTTTTTTTTAAACTATTTTTCCGACAACTTTTGGGGGTCTGATCCCCTGAACAATGCATTGCAATACATCTGTATTGTAATGCATTGGCTGTAAGTTTATTACCAGTGTAATACACTTACAGCCTTCCTGCCTGTGAGATCCAGGGGGCTGGATCTCACAGGCTAACAGGGAAGGCAGCCACGATGCCTAAGGAAGGCATCTGGCTGCTGTCCAAGCCATCGGGTCCCCATCACAGCAGCACAGAGACCTGATGGGGTCTCCCTCCACACACCCCGCACATGCCGTGGCCAGTGCTGACCGCGGCATAGTAAGGATTAGTGCACCGGCATCTGTGTTTTCACTGATGCCGGTGCATACAGCAGGGGTCCGGCAAACGGTAACAGCCTGACCCCTGCAGCTGATCGAGCAGGACAGCTCCTTCCCCCACCCGATTAGCACGCTGTAGTACTACAGCGCTGGTCGAGAAATCACTTCCCGCAGCGCCGTACTATTACGGCCCTGGTTGAGAAGGGGTTAATTCTCATCTCATAGTGAAGGTCTATTACATTCTACCACAGTGCGCACCCCTGAAATAGCCACATAAAAGTGCTATAGTATAAAAGAAAGCCTTTACATAAACAATATATCACACTTTAGGAATCGTCAGGTCAGAATAAAGGAATAAAGGGGGATCGGTAATATGTGGATATGGCTGGAAATGCTTCCATGAGAGCAGTTTTCAGATAATCAGGTTATCTTTGTCAGATGTAACCTGAGAGAAGCATTGAAGGTGTAAGGAAAAGGTGCTTGTCTCATCCTTGAGGGACACGGTATCTAAGGTAGGGAATAGCGAGTGAATAGGTTCACGTTTTAGATGTGAAAGATAAATGGATCACTGCACAGCAGGCAAGAGAAAGGAGCCAGATACTCTTTGTAATACAGAAAAAGGCAGGATAGCACCGAGGTCTGGAGGTGACACTATACACTGTTAAAACAAATCCACGTCAGTATCCGATACCCTCCCCACTAACCTCTGACTCTGCCATTGCTATTTGATATGTCATTGAATGGCTTCTGGTCATGAAAGTCAAAGTTGAGGAAATGCATTTTCCGTTTTGTCTACTGCTCGTACGTAGTAATTTCCAGCTATGTTATAGTTACACAGTGCTCCTGGGCTTCCCAATACATAGAATTTCTGGTGATATGTTATCACTGTCAATATGGAACAGAACGACAACACTAAACGGACAAATATACTGGGAAACTCCTCTTAATCATTGCACTCAGGTGTTTCATTTAGCCTCATTACCACAGGTGTATAGAATCCAGCTCCTAGCCATGCAGTCTGCCTTTACAAACATTTGTGAATGAATGGGTCATTCTAAAGAGCTCACTGAATTCCAGCATGGTCCTGTAATAGCATTTTACCGCTGCTACAAGTCAGTTCATGAGATTTCTTCACTCTTAAATATTCCACCATCAAATGTTAGTAATATGATTGCAAAGTTGAAGCATTTAGAAACCACAACAATTCGGCCACCAAGTGAAGACCACGTAAAGTTACAGAGCAGGTCACTGATTGCTGAGGCACATAGGGCATAAAAGTTGGCAATTTTCTGCTGACTCAATTACTGTGTACAAACCTCCACAAAAACTGTTTATCGGGAGCTTCATGACATGGCTTTCCATGGCTGAACAGCAAGCACAATGCCAATCGTCAGATGTAGCGATGTAAAGCATGACACCACTTGACTCTGGAGCAGTGTGAATGAGTTCTGTGTAGTGAAAAATCTCACTTCTATATCTGGCAGTCTGATGGATGAGTTTGGGTTTGGTGACTGTCAGGAGAATGTTACCTGCCTGACTGTACTGTGCCAACTGTAACGTTTGGTGGAGGAGGGATAATATTATGGAGTTGTTTTTCAGCGGTTGGCCTTGACTTCTTAGTTCCTTAACGCTTCCGCACACCAAGATATTTTACCCAACTGTTTACTTCCAACTTTGGGGGAACAGTTTGTGGAAGGCTCTTTACTGTTCCACCATGGCTGTTTCCCAGTAGACAAACCAAGGTCCATAAAGGTGAATTTGGTGTGACTGGATGCACAGAGCCCTGACCTCAACCCCACTGAACTCCTTTGGGATGAACAAAAATGGAGATCGTGAGACAGGCCCTCTCATCCAACATCAGTGTCTGATCTCCCAAATGCTCTTCTTGATGAATATGCAAAAATCCCCATGCCGTCCATAAGGAGATATTGTATTGCCAAAATCACCACAGACACACTAGGGAGATCTTTCTATTTCTTCTTTTTCCTAGAGAAATACCTCTTTGCATATTATTTTCCCATAGAGCATAGTCACTAAGTCTCTATACACAGCTGTTCTCCTTAAGGAAAGACAATATCTTCCCCATCCCCACCCAAGCTGCATCCAAGGCATCTCACTCAGCCAGCCATAATCCTACTCTATACTGATTAGGGGCATGCACACCATCATGGACATTTGGCTTGGTTATTTAGCTTTGTCATGTTCCAAAGCTTGTTAAAAAGTTGTAGGCTCATAAGGAGCCACTTCCAAAAGGTAGTGCTAGCGAGATGATTCTCTTTCCCTGGGAGATACCTCTTTGCATACTATTTTCCCACTGAGTATTGCCACTAAGTCTCCATACACAACTAGTCTCCTTTGCTGTACTAAAATGGCAGCCCAAACCTATTAGGAGCTAATAATGGGCATGAAAGATCTTGTATCCTGGTAGTCAAGTTCCAAAACCTAAGGGAAACCCTTTCAGAAGGTGGATAGCTGTGCTATCAGCACAGAGCGGACTCATTTAACATAATTGTCTATGGTTGTGGAATGTGACATCAAGCAAATACAGTGCCAAAATTAGTTTGAAAATTGTCTTCCAGAAGAGTGATCTTCTCAAAGAAGATCTCAAAGAAGATCTCTTGTTCTACAAAGAACAATGGACCTGAAAAGCTGTCATTGGAAACCTGGCCAGGATAAGAAGGCAGTCTTCTTGAAGAGGTTGTCTTTTGTAGCGTTTCAACTGTTTATTTATTAATGCGATGTGCGCACGTCTGCAAACATTGAGCAGTGCAGTGTAGTGTATATTTCTAACCGTACATACAGCGTATCAAGTACATAAAGTTTCTATATTTCAGCAAGTATCAATTAGTTCCTCAAGGAGACATTGTACATAGTCTCATTGTTCAGGGAAACTAATCATCTCACAGGGCAGGAGACAGTAATGGAAACCGGCTTTGAGTAGTGTAAGTGGTCGGCTTCGGTGACAGAAATTTGTGTGAACGGATAAAAAGCAATATTAAGAAGCAGTGATGCTTAAACACTATAATCATTTTTTGGACAGCGAGCTCTACCAATATTTTTAATGGAACCAGCTGAAGTAAAAAAATAAAAAAGACTCCTCAATTGATGCAAAAAAAAAAAGCAGAAGGGGGGACTTGTCAAAATGGAGTACAAAAGGCTAATATCTAAATGAACAATTACAAGGGGAAAAAGTGAATGCGTGATGTTTGCTTAACTAATGTCGCGTTTACTGACTGTGTAACGACAAAAAAACATGACGGTATTAGTTCACCTAGCGCCTATCTCTGCAATTACCAAGGCAAAGCAATCTGAAATTCCACAGCTAACGACAAATCAAACTGTGTTCTGCTATCTGCCCAGACACAAATGGAAAATAAATACTGTTAACTGTCACTTTCCATTAGGTAACAGAAATTCAATTATTTTTCAAACAAGCTTCCAAGTCAACAGAATAAATCTGTTTCATAAATGAGCAGGTAACCATATTTGATTCCAGTTTCCCAAAGGGAGTGAAAAATCAATATTAATCACAATTCTTCACTCTATGTGTGAATGTTTCGGAGAGACATAAATCACTTTGCCCAATAAATATTATTTTGATGGGAATAAATAAATAAGTGAGGGGGCGCTACGTTGTGCTGCTAATGCACTGTAAATCCTTTAGTGTGCCAAAGAGAAGCCAAACAAAAAAGAGCACAAATACACCTTGCGACAGATGTATGCGATGTATGTATCGCTCAAGTGTACTATATTGTATTATGTATTATAATGTACAGTACAGACCAAAAGTTTGGACACACCTTCTCATTCAAAGAGTTTTCTTGATTTTCATGACTATGAAGGCATCAAAACTATGAATTAACACATGTGGAATTATAACAAACAAGTGTGAAACAACTGAAAATATGTCATATTCTAGGTTCTTCAAAGTAGCCACCTTTTGCTTTGATTACTGCTTTGCACACTCTTGGCATTCTCTTGATGAGCTTCAAGAGGTAGTCCCCTGAGATGGTCTTCCAACAGTCTTGAAGGAGTTCCCAGAGATGCTTAGCACTTGTTGGCCCTTTTGCCTTCACTCTGCGGTCCAGCTCACCCCAAACCATCTCGATTGGGTTCAGGTCCGGTGACTGTGGAGGCCAGGTCATCTGGCGCAGCACCCCATCACTCTCCTTCATGGTCAAATAGCCCTTACTTTAAAAGTTTTCCCAATTTTTCGGCTGACTGACTGACCTTCATTTCTTAAAGTAATGATGGCCACTCGTTTTTCTTTACTTAGCTGCTTTTCTCTTGCCATAATACAAATTCTAACAGTCTATTCAGTAGGACTATCAGCTGTGTATCCACCTGACTTCTCCTCAACGCCACTGATGGTCCCAACCCCATTTATAAGGCAAGAAATCCCACTTATTAAACCTGACAGGGCACATCTGTGAAGTGAAAACCATTTCAGGGGACTACCTCTTGAAGCTCATCAAGAGAATGCCAAGAGTGTGCAAAGCAGTAATCAAAGCAAAAGGTGGCTACTTTGAAGAACCTAGAATATGACATATTTTTAGTTGTTTCACACTTGTTTGTTATGTATATAATTCCACATGTGTTAATTCATAGTTTTGCTGCCTTCAGTGTGAATCTACAATATTCATAGTCATGAAAATAAAGAAAACTCTTTGAATGAGAAGGTGAGTCCAAACTTTTGGTCTGTACTGTATATGTATTGCTTATGTGTATCATATCTTGTAGATGATTTGCATATCTTGTAGATGAGATAGTACAGGTGATGGGTTAAAAGCATGGATACATAGTGATATTGCAGTGTTTGACAGCATTGCTTCTATCAGAACCATCGATACTGGCATTTGAATGCCCGTTCTTGGGTCAGTTTTAAGCCTTACCCACTGAGCAACACATATAAAACCTCTCAGAAATGTCCACTTCCAGGAATATATGCATAAGGCCCACACCCAATTTACCTGGACAATCCTGCAGAAAACAGGACAGTTTGGAGGTATGTCAGAAGAATTCAAAGTTGAGCTGTAATTTAACTAACAGTAGGATATATGGACTGCATAAAGAACATAAAGAACATCTTTCACCATGATCAACCCTATTAAACCAGGCATACTGCCTAGTGGGGTTGATCATGGTGACTGAAATGAGCCCTTTCTCTCTGCCATTAATACTACTGTACTGATGCAGAGAAATGTATTTTTTAGTTATATGCAAATAAGATGCTGTGAGCACCAAGTAGCTGGCCTAGCCCCTTGGGGCACAGCTTCATCACCGCCTCTTTCCACTCCCCCTCCTAATATGATTGACAGGGCCAGGCATGCTGGCCCTTAAATCATATGCATGCGTAGGCAATTGTCACCGGTCTGTTACATGCACTGCAGATGCATCAATGGTACTGCTGCCAGTGCGTGCACAAGATTTCAGAGCCAGGCATTGAAGCAGTGAGAATGTCTGGCCCTGGGTCTGGTGCTCCAAGAAGTTAGGCCAGCCCCTTATTGCTTTGAGCACCTCGTTTGCATATAACAAAAAATATGAATTTCTCTACATTGGTAATACCAATTGCAGAGAGAAAGGGCTCGTTTTATTCATCATCACGAACCCTACAAGACGGTATGCCTGATTTTATAGGGTTGGCCATGGTGAGAAATGTTCTCGCCTATGTATATACATGCTTAGTTCACCTGAGCATTCATTTGTTCTCCATGGGGTATGCTGAAATTCAATATGCCTGATTCTTCTTTCCTTCAACATCTGCCATCATATGAGAGTTGGGGTACATCCATAGAGGAAGAAGATGTGCCAAGTTTAAGAGTTGTCTCATCCTCAGGATTGGAGATAACTATCTGATTAGTTTTGTCTGTCTGCTGTGACCCACACCAATCCCAAGGACAGGGTTCCCATTCCCCAGCATGTTGAGCTTTCATATGCTTGCCAGTCTCTGGCTGTCCCATAGAGAATGCTCAACCTGCTGCTCCATTCAGACTGGGGAACAAGATCCTGCTCTTGGGTTTGTGGTGGTCCCAGCAGTCAGACTCCCAATAATAAGATATCTACCAGGAGATAATGTTTAAACTTTATACATGGCATACAGAGAAGAAAGGAGGCCCTATAATAAAGATAACAATGGGCCATTGCTAGGCTTTGTTACCCATGAGAGAAGGCCTTGATGTGTTTCCTCCTCCATACTCTTCCCACCTTTCTTGAGCCAGTTCCCTACCTTCTTGTTTGATAAGAAGGAAGTTCCTCTAGAGAGGAGAATCCTGCACATGTTCTCAGCACCAAATAGTAAAGGGAATGTAATCCTCTGAAATTAACCAGTGCTCTCTCCAAGGACCCTATAGTAGCCACATCGTCTAGCTTTGACTTTAATGCATTGTCACAGACCTGTACACAGGTAAAACAAACTAAATCAAGTATTTTCAAGATTTGTGGTCAGTGACAACAGCAGATCTCTTAAAGTGTTGGACATCCGCAGTTGACACCCAGTGCATCTGTTGATATGCAATAAACCCATAAAGCTCAAGTGTATAACATGCAGAAGAAACATGCTTCAAGCAGCAAGATTTCAGGTAAGGAGTACAGTATAGAGTAGTATAAGATGAAGGATATCGAGTTTAATAATCGCAGGCATCCATAGCTCAGTAGTGCTGTCACTGAGTGCTCCAGGGGAGCACAAGCTTTTGAGGTATAGGAACGGAGTTAGCCACCAGCCAGGGCACGATCCATATGAAAACAACTACATAAATCACTTTGAATCATCCACCACTATTAGAAAAAGAGGAATGTGCCATGGACCAAAAAACAGCAGAAGGGGAAAGAAGTAAGGTAATTGATTTCCTGTGTAGGGCTATTCCAGGAGTTCCTGATATCATTTAGTGGTGATATCGGAATATGCTAGGTGTGCTTGTATGCGCGGTACCCATTAGATCTGTTTGAGGGATTTACAGTATACCTCTGCAGCAGTTGCGGTACTCTTGCGGTACTGCAGCACAATTAAGGAAGTAGAAGCTTTGGTGGTAAATGAGTGTCAGTGTTTTTCAATTTAAGTGATTAATTAGACAAAAAAAAAACAACAATACGGCACACTTAATAAAGTACGTAAAATATGTAATAATAGTGCAGTCCCATTCACCCTAGTCAATCCCAAAAGTCTTAAACTGTATATTACCACTCAAATGGATAGAAACTACTAGATAATCTTTATCTTACATCTACTGCATATATAATAAAATCAGGAGTAGTTTTTAGAAAATACTAGCTATACTGCATATCGAGAAGTGTAACTAGTGGTGCACTAGCTATACTGCATAAGATGATGTGAGCAATAGCACCAATATAATATCAACCAGTTAGATGACGTATAAAATAGTTCCCATCATAATACCCTTTTAATACCAAGTAAATCATCCTTATTAAAACAGCCAAAGTTGCACCGTATACCGTGCCTACCAATAGCCATAATGTACACACAATACCATTCATATTTCCTACATCTATAGTATCATTAAAATAACAGCCATAGAGCCTAAAACAATAGGGTTCGGCCAAGTCATTCACATCCTTATCCACTAATGAAAACTTATATGACAAATGGCCTAGTTGAGGCCATAGTTTTTTATGTGATCAATCAACTAATTGCTAGGGTGCACAACCTGCGGCCCGCGGGCCGCATGCGGCCCCCAGAGCCATGGTTTGCGGCCCCCGCCCTGCTGGGCAGAAACACAGCTGATCCTGCAATCAGCTGTGTTTCTGCACAGAGCGCCGCACAGCAGATGGATCACAGTTTTTGCACTGTAGCAGGAGCAGAAAGGGTCCCCGGCTATTAGTGAGAGCGGGGAAGCCGAGGAGAAGACAGAAGCGCTTTATTAGCTCTTCTGCCTTCTCCTCCAGTGGCGTCTCTAGCTTTCAAATTTTGGGGGGGCACACTGGGGGCCAGGACAAAAGTAGGGGGGGCAGCTATAACAACGATACATTTACACAAGTATGCTTAGAAATGCTGCAATACTTTACCCAATACCTAAAACTGCAACAGGGAAGAAAAGTCCAGCTGTCTGTGGATGACACTTTTATAGAGAGGGGGATCTGTGGATGACACTGCTATGGGGGGGATCTGTGGATGCCACATACCGTATATAGCATCTATGCTATATGTGTCATCCACAGATCCACCCCATGACAGTGTCATCCCCATTTCCCCCTCCATAACAGCGTCATCCACAGATCTCCCTCCCTATAACAGTGTCATCCACAGATCTCCCTCCCCGCCTCTCACAGGAGTGTACATATATAAAATAAACATATTTCACATGAACACTTACAGTTACTTGGCTTGGCCCTTGGGGATCTCGGACGCCACTTCCACACTTTGGCCGGGGGCTCGGCGGAGCTGATGTTGTGTTTTATCCTAATGAGAAAGATTTCATAATAAGGATTTGGAGAAGGGGCAGAGGAATAGCAGAGAGAGAATGGTGCTGCTACTAGGGGGTCATACCATGGGGGAGTAATAAAACCCACCATAATGCCCCCCAGTAGAAATAATTCTCCTTATAATGTGCAAAACATAAACCTCCTATGCCCCCAGTTGAGCTAATGTCCCCCATAATGTGCCAGTATAAAAAAAAACTATATAGTGCCCCAGTAAATGCCTCCATAGTGCTCCTCTCCCCCCTTCCTGCTAGTGCCCCCCATAATGTACCAGTATAAAATGCCCCATATATCGTGCCCCAGTAGATGCCCTCAGTGTCCCCCATAATTTGCAAGTATAAAATACCCCTTCTTAGTGCCCCCCGTAGATGACTCCATAGTACTCCTGTCTCCCCTTCTCCATAGTGCCCACCATAATGTGTCCCAGTATAAAATGCTACTGTACAGAGCCCCCCATATAAAACACCCCTTCTTTGTGGCCTCAGTAGATGCCGCTATAGTGCCCACCAATAATGTGCCAGTAATAAGTGCCCTCAATAACGTGCCACTGCCAGTAACAAGAGCCCCCCAACGTGCCAGTAATAAGCCCCATCACGTGCCAGTAACAATAGCCCCCATCACGTGCCAGTAATAAGCCCCCCATCACGTGCCAGTAATAAGCCCCCCATCACGTGCCAGTAATAAGCCCCCCAATGTGCCAGTAATAAGCCCCCCATTACGTGCTAGTAATAAGCCCCCCATTACGTGCCAGTATTAAGCCCCCCCATCATGTGCCAGTATTAAGCCCCCCCATGTTCCAGTATTAAGCCCCCCATGTTCCAGTATTAAGCCCCCCATCATGTGCCAGTATTAAGCCCCCCATCGTGCCAGTATTAAGCCCCCCCATCATGTGCCAGTATTAAGCCCCCCATCATGTGCCAGTATTAAGTCCCCCCCATCATGTGCCAGTATTAAGTCCCCCCCCCATCATCATGTGCCAGTATTAAGTCCCCCCTATCATGTGCCAGTATTAAGTCCCCCCCATCATGTGCCAGTATTAAGTCCCCCCCATCATGTGCCAGTATTAAGTCCCCCCCATCATCATGTGCCAGTATTAAGTCCCCCCATCATCATGTTCCAGTATTAAGTCCCCCCCATCATGTGCCAGTATTAAGTCCCCCCATCATGTGCCAGTATTAAGTCCCCCCCCATCATCATGTGCCAGTATTAAGTCCCCCTCATCTCATGTGCCAGTATTAAGTCCCCCCCATCATCATGTGCCAGTTTTAAGTCCCCCCCATCATGTGCCAGTATTAAGTCCCCCCCATCATCATGTGCCAGTTTTAAGTCCCCCCCATCATGTGCCAGTATTAAGTCCCCCCATTGTAATAAGCCCCCATAATGTGCCAGTAACACTATTGTAAAAAACAAAACAAAAAAAAAACACTTATACTTACCTCAGTGTCAGCGATGCGATGCAGACTCTTTCTGTGTCCCCCGCTGTAAGGCTCAGGCGGCGCGATGACATCATCGCGCCGCCTGCGCCGGCCTCTGATAGGCTGCCGGCCTAGTGCCTGCAGCCTATCAGAGGAAGGGGAAGGGACACGCCTCTCCCTCCCCCAGTGGCGTAGCGTGGGTTGCCAGCACCCGGGGCAAGCCAAAAATTACGCGCCCCCCCCTACCCCAGGCACTTTTAACAGATACTGTAGTAGATCACCTGCAGTCCTATGTAACACCACAGATAACACGGTGATAACTCTCTGAGTACAGATAATGTAGTAGATGGGTGTGAGCCCCCAGAATTCAGAACACGCACAGTGTTACCTGAAGTCTGGGGCCGAATGCGGCAGTGTGGGCCAAATTCTCAATCTCCTCCCCCAACCCTACTGTGAAACAGATATGTGCATGGACATTATTATTACAGTATAATATCGCCCCATACCTGTTACATCCAGTGACGTCTCCTGTGATGTAGACTCTCCTCGACGTCTTCATTCAGAGATAAGACCGCCATGATACTTTCTTTCAACCGCTTCTCGTCTCTGCAGAGTTTCACAGAATTTTTTTTAGGTTCCTCACTTTACTATCATCCTCTCCTTCCTGGTGTATCAACAACTCCTCCTGCTGCCCCCCAATACTGTGCTAGAGCCATACAGATAGTCCCCCATTCCTCATAATATTATTTCCCCTGTATATTATAATGGCCCCCTCTTTGTTATTAATATAATGTCCCCCTCTTTGTTATTAATATAATGTCCCCGCTTTATTATTGATATAATGTCCCCGCTTTATTATTAATATAATGTCCCCCTCTTTGTTATTAATATAATAGCCCCCTCTTTGTTATTAAAGAGGGGGCCATTATATTAATAATAAAGAGGGGGCCATTATATTATTAACAAAGAGGGGCCAACACATTAATAACAAAGAGGGGGCCATTACATTAATAATAAAGAGGGGGTCATTACATTAATAATAAAGAGGGGGTCATTACATTAATAATAAAGAGGGGGTCATTACTTTAATAATAAAGAGGGGCCAAACATTAATAATAAAGAGGGGGACATTACATTAATACTAATGTATTGGCCCCCTATTTATTATTAATATACTGTCCCCCCTTTGTTATTAATATAATGGCCACCTCTCCCCTCCTCTCACCTAATTACAAAGGGGGGGACTCTGCACTCAGGGACTGTCACTCACTCTGGGTCGCTTGAATCACTCTCTGCCTGGAGTCTGCCTTCATTCATGCTCCGGCTACTGGCTCTGCACTCACTGCCTTTCCTGCCTGGAAGGTGGGCGGAGCCTATCGGGAACTGCCGTGCATGCCCCGCCCCCTCTCCCCTCCTCACTCTGCTCTGCAGCCGTACGCTGTGTGAAGACGCTGGCGGCTCACTTCACTTGGGGGGGGGGGCATTTTAGTTGGGGGGGCACATGGGGGGGCACAGCATGATGTAGGGGGGGCCGTGGCCCCCTCTGGTCCCCCCCTGGCGACGCCACTGTTCTCCTCTATGAGTGTTCTGCAGTGTAGACCCAGCGATCACGTGATCTCTGGGTGTCTCGGGAACAGAGGAGCGCTGCCCTGGTACAAAGCCTCCGCAGCAGGCTGGTTTCCCTGTAACTGGGGCTCCTTTGGATGCTCCAGTTACAGTGGAAATAGTATAAAAAAAAGTCACTTATTGTCTCCCAAAGGTCTTTCAGTGACCTCTTGGGGACAAATTATGTGGTAAAAATATATTTTAAAAAAAGTAAAAAAATCATTTAAAAAAATTTGAAAACTAAATAAATAAAAAAATAAAATATAAAGAAAAAAGTGCTTAATAAAAGAGAGTGTTCACTGTCCCACCACAGTCTTTTTATGAAAAAGTGCAAAATGTAAAAAAGTGACAGTGTCCCTCAAGGTCTTTTTATGACCTCTTGGGGGACATATTATGTAGCAGAAATATATTAAGTTAAAAAAAAAAATCATACATAAAAGAAAAGACACCCACACCAATCAAAACCGTCACCATTACCGCCCCATTCACATGAAACTTTTCATATTATATAGCAAAATACACAAAATAGAGAACTAATTATAATAATTTATTTGTGTCAGTTTGCATATTTAAAGAATAAGGAGCTATAGTTTGAAAAAATATATACTTTTTAAAAACGTTTTTTATAGTTTCCCCCAAATAAAAATTGTTGCAAAAATTATCTTGGTAGTCCGACAAATATGATAGTTACAACCATTTGAACCACCACGCGTGCTAAATCACAAAAAAGTGTCTGGTCATTAAGGCCTTTTCGGGCCTGGTCATTCAAGCGTTAACCAATAGGCGCCTTCCCCACTAGCGAAGTAATGTGCTTACTGGTTACTGCAGGACCCCTATAACTGGATTGGCAGGAGATGGTGATAACCAGTGAGCTCCGTCCTCTGCAGTGAAGGAAACCGCTGATTTATAAATAGGAGGCAGGATGGAAGGAAATGTCGCCACTTTTCTGGTAAAAATGAGGCCTGGGGCATGGCCTCTGAAATAGAAAATTCATAATTACCTACTCCACTCCGCTCTGGTCCTCTGCTCTGCCCCCGCTGCCTCCATCTTCCGGTTCCTGCTCTGTTTACACCTGACAGTCCATGGCCATGGTCACTTGCATGGCTCCAGTCAATGACTGGCTTCAGCAGTGACATGCTGCTTGTGGCCACATCACCGCGTAAGCCAGTCATTGTCTGGAGTGGTGTATGACCATGTCCATGCACTGCCAGGTGTAAACAGCGGAGGCAGTTCGAAGAACCGGAGAGGCGGGGAGCAGGTAAGTATAACTCTTTGGTTTCAGGGGCCATGCTGCAGCACGATATTTGGGACAATTACTGGGAACAAGTGTTCATAGGAGCGCTCATATCTTATATCTGGCCGGTATAATCGTGCAGCTGATCAGTCGATAAACAAGGAATTGCTCATTTGTCGGCTGATTTGCATATTTTATCAGGATGAAAGATGTCCGATTATCTGCAGCACGACTGTGGCAGTGATCACTCCTCCCCAGTCACTTTGCACTGGCTTGTGTAATAGGCAGATGAGCGCCGATCAACATTTTTTTATTTGCGGCCCCTTGAAATAGAGCGATGTGACAATGCGGCCCCCAGACCAAAAATGGTTGTGCACCCTTGCTTTAGACAAACATCTAGGAGAATTTACATGATTAAAAAAAAAAATGAAATTCCACTGCATTGGAGGTGGATTGACTATCCAAATCTTCAATTGTCACGTGCCGGAGGCCCAAAGGCAGACCTCCGGGACGGCTTGGAAACAAGACAAAAGCAAGATTCAGACCAGGGACCAACAGAATACTTTATTACACATGTAATAAGTAAACATGACAGTAGAGCCATGCAGGTTAGGCAATAGTGGTAGCACTACCACAGAACCAAGTGCATCGGCAGACCAGAGGCAAAACCCTGAGGGCGGAGAGCCAGTGAGCCACATTCTTCACAAAATTCTGGTGGTGGGAATGAACTGGGCCGTGGGCTCACTGGTCACACCTCCAGGAAGGTCCTGGTACACTTGGCCCCTACCTGGAAGGAACCACACAGGTGCAAGCACCAGCGGAAGAACAAACAACAGAGCTGGAACAGGACCAGGACGTGGATCAGACAACAAGACAAATGGGAACCAGCACAGAAGCAGATGCCTGGATCCCAAATGGAATGGAAGCATGGCGGTCTCAGGTAGCTGCACACAAACTAGAGATCCTCCCACCGTAGAACCCAGGGACCCATGTAGGCAGGAAAAACGCAGGAACAGAAGCAGTAAGGCACTGCAGGACTGACAAGGAACAGACTACATCAGAAGCAGTTTAGCACTGCCAGGCTGGACATAGGACAGGATTGAAAGCAGTTTAGGACTGCCAGGCTATCAGACGCAGTTAGAGCACTGGTAGGCTAGAAATGGAACAGAGTGGATACAGACAGAGAACAGGTACAGAAGAACAGGCAATGCATGGACAAGGATACCAACATCATATCATCACAGGACAGGTACAGAAGATCAGGCAACAAACAACATAGAACAGGTGGTAACAACAACAACAACACTTTACCAGGTGACACCACACAAAAGGGCAGATGGCAAAAAAAAAAAAAATGGGTCAGCAGGAAGAGGCTACACCCAGCAAGACATAAGATAGACTGTCCGCAAGCCCCACAGCTCCCAGATAGATATAGCTGCTATAACGAGGGCACCTAAGAAGCCACACCCAGGAACAGACCAGGGAAAGCTAACCCCATCAGAACCAAACAGGGAGGGGAGCCTGCATGAACAGGGATGTGAACACACAGGCTGCAGTACTGGACGTTGCCCCTGGCAACCAGCATACACGGAGTCCACCGCAGCTAGTACGCCAGAGCACAAACAACCCGTGACACAAGCCGAAATGCATCCATACTAAGGCCATGTTCAAACACAAGGCAGCAGCCAGCACGCATCACAGATCCAGCATACATGGGTAACCACAGCCAGTACACAAAACACATGCAGCCAGCCTACACGGCACCAGAGACAGGAGCCACAGAGATGCAGACACGGAAGTCACAAACACAGGCCACAGTTCACACACACACCACCGCAGCCACCATGCAGTCCCAAGCAACCAGCATAAACAGGAGTCAGTCTGCAGCCAGTACGCGAGAGAGCCTGCAGCCAGCCTGCAGAGACAGGAACTGCACAGAGATGCAGACACGGGGAGTGCACACATACACGGGCATAGTTCACACAAGACACCGCAGCCAGCACACAGCACCAAGCAACCAGCATACACAGGTTTCGGCCTGCAGACAGTATGCAAGAGAGCATGCAGCCAGCCTACACGACCAAAACTGTCACAGTGAACCGCACTGTGACATCAATCTTCAATCTACGAACTAAGGACATCTGATATTTGCATATATTGCCTTCTCTGCTTATATCAAAATGACTGAAAACGAATTGGCTGACCTTTACTAATGTGATTGCACCTTTATTTTTGCATTCATTTCACAAAATATGGCACAATTTGATGCAAAGGTGTGAATCTATAGTAGGTTTAGAGTATGATCTGCACCTACCAAGAAGAGGTGTGACTTAACTGAAAAGGGCATTGATTTGTGGCAAAGAGGAACAGCCTAATATGCAACATTTTGCATGAAATACAATTCTGGTGTAAAATTCTGTTGGTACTAAGTTGGTAAATAGTTAGACAAGAGTGTCTAGCCAATAGCTAAATTTATTGTCCAACTTGAGGCACTGTCATAAAGATGGTCCATATCTAGATAGCCTGTCTAAATTTACATCATCTAAATCTGACCCAATTTAATTATAAAGTTAGACAGAAAGGGTCAACACTTTCTACATCTTGAATGATAGGTCGTTTTTATTATATTGTCTACACTACACAAGGGTATACCTGTATATACCAATGAATATAATCATGCGACTGGTATGGGCTCCCAGATAAAGAAGTCTAAGCACCAGTTGCTATGGGGTCCTAACAGTGGAACCAACCCAGCTTAACAGGGATCTCCACCAGATTTACATCATTAGCAAACAAGTGAGTAGACACTCAACATAATGTTTCTGGAAATTACAGAGGCAAGCACACCTCAAGATCTCCTTTAAAGTTATTACTTTACATTCCCCATATGTCTACTTCATGTTTGGATCATTTTGTGAATGCCATTTTATTTTTGGGGATAGGTTAGAAGGCTTAGAAGTTTAGAAGCAAATCTTGAAATTTTTCCGAAAATTTCCAAAACCCACTTTTTAAGGGACAGTTCAGGTCTGAAGTCACTTTGTGAGGCTTACATAATAGAAAACACCCCCCAAAATTTACCCCATTTTAGAAACTACTCCCCTTAAGGTATTCAAAACTGATTTTACAAACTTTCTTAACCCTTTAGATGTTTCACAAGAATTAATAGAAAATGGAGATGAAATTTCAGAATTTCACTTTTTTGGCAGATTTTCTATTTTAATCCATTTTTTCCAGTAACAAAGCAAGGTTTAACAGCCAAACAAAACTCAATATTTATTGCCCTGACTCTGTAGTTTACAGAAACACCCCATAGTTGGTCATAAACTGCTGTACGGGCACACGGCAGGGTGCAGAAGGAAAGGAACGCTATATGGTTTTTGGAAGGCAGATTTCACTGGGATAATTTTAAGCTGCCATGTCCCATTTGAAGCCCCCCTGATGCACACCTAGAGTAGAAACTCCAAAAAAGTTTCCCCATTTTGGAAACTATGGGATAAGGTGGCAGTTTTATTGGTACTATTTTAGGGTACATATGATTTTTGGTTGCTTTATATTAAACTTTTTGTGAGGCAAGGTAACAAAAAATTGCTGTTTTGGCACCGTTTTTATTTTTTGTTATTTACAACGTTCATCTGACAGGTTATATCATGTGCTATCGCTTGGTATTACACTTTTTTGTGATGTAAGGTGACAACAAATGGCTTTTTTGACACACTTTTTATTTTATTTTTACCTGAGGGGTTAGGTCATGGGATATTTTTATACAGCAGGTTCTTACGGACATGGCGATACTTAATATGTCTACTTTTTTTATTTAAGTTTTACACAACAATATTTTTTAAGCAAAAAAAATAATTTTAGTGTCTCCATAGTCTGAGAACCATATTTTTTTTTATTTTCTGGGCAATTGTCTTATGTAGGGGCTCATTTCTTGCCGGGTGAGGTGACGGTTAGATTGGTACTATTTTTGGGGGGAATACGCCTTTTTGATCGCTTGGTGTTGCACTTTTAGTGATGTAGGTGACAAAATTAGTTTTTTTAGCATAGTTTTTATTTTAAAAAATTGACGGTGTTCACCTGAGGGGTTAGGTCATGTGATATTTTTATAGAGCAGGTCATTACAGACATGGCAATACCTAATATGTCTACTTTTTTTATTTATTTAACTTTTACGCAATGATTTCATTTTTTAAGCAAACAAAAAAAATCATGTTTTTGTGTCTCCATAGTCTGAGAGCCATATTTTTTTTTTTTGGCCAATTGTCTTAGGTAGGGACTCATTTTTTGCGGGATGAGGTGACGGTTAGATTGGTACTATTTTGGTACGCCTTTTTGATCGCTTGGTGTTGCAAAAAAGGTGACAAAAAATGTTTTTTTTAGCACAGTTTTTATTGAATTTTTTTTATGGTGTTCAACTGAGGGGTTAGGTCATGTGATATTTTTATAGAGCAGGTCATTACAGACATGGCAATACCTAATATGTCTACTTTTTTTTATTTATTTAACTTTTACGCAATGATTTCATTTTTTAAACAAACAAAAAAAAATCATGTTTTTGTGTCTCCATAGTCTGAGAGCCATAATTTATTTTTTATTTTTTGGGCAATTGTCTTAGGTAGGGGCTAATTTTTTGCGGGATGAGGTGACGGTTAGATTGGTACTATTTTGGTGGGCATACGCCTTTTTGATCGCTTGGTGTTGCAAAAAAGGTGACAATTTTTTTTTTAGCACAGTTTTTATTAAATTTTTTTATGGTGTTCACCTGAGGGGTTAGGTAATGTGATATTTTTATAGAGCTGGTCGATACGGATGTGGCAATACCTAATATGTCTAGTTTTCTTTTTTCCCTATTTTTTACAATTTTTTTTACTTTATTTTGGGAAAAGGAAACTTTTTTTCTAAAACTTTATTTTTTAACTTTTTTTTACACTTCATTTTTTGTCCCACTCTGAGACTTCAACTTTTGGGGGTATGATCCCCTTTACAATGCATCACAATACTTCTGTATTGTAAAGCATTGGCTGTAAATGTATTACACACTGTAATACGCTTACAGGCTGCTTGCTTGTGAGATCCAGGGGGCTGGATCTCACAAGCTGTCCCGTAAGACAGCCACGATGCCTAAGGAAGGCATCGGGCTGCCTTCCCTTCCATCGTGTCCCCGTCACAGCAGCATGGGGACATGATTGAAGCTCTGATCCCCGCACGGACATCGTACGATGCCGGCGCATGCACCAGGGGTCCGGCTATCAGAGACTACGGCACCCCTGCAGCGGATCGGCCGGTAGGTGCATTCGCACTCTGAGACACAGAATAAAAAAAAATAAAAAAAAGGAAATCACATTGTATGAATTTTAAAGAATGTGTCTTGCACTGCTGAACATAAGTATTTGAACACCTGAGAAACAGCAAGAATTCTGGCTCTCAAAGACACTCATTAATCTAACTTAGTAGCACCTGTCTGAGCTCTTTAAAGACACCTGTCCACCCCACAGTCAGTCAGATGCCAACTACTACCACAGGCAAGACCAAAGAGCTGTCAAAAGACACCAGAGACAAAATTGTGAACCTCCACAAGGCTGGAAAGGGCTTCAGGACAATTGCCAAGCAGCTTGGTGAAAATAGATCAACTGTTGGAGCAATTGTTAGAGAATGGAAGAGGCTAAAGATGACTGTCAGTCTCCCTCGGACTGGGGCTCCATGCAAGATCTCACCTCGTGGGGTATCACTGATGATAAGAAAGGTGAGTAATCAGCCCAGATCTACAAGGGAGGAGCTGGTAAATGACATGAAGAGATCTGGGACCACAGTTTCAAAGGCCACTGTCGGTAGAACACTATGCTGTCATAATTTCAAATCATGCATTGCACGGAAGGTTCCCCTTCTCAAGTCATCACATGTCCAGGCCTGTCTGAAGTTTCCCAATAACCATCTGGATGATCCAGAGGAGGCATGGGAGAAAGTCTTGTGGTCAGATGAGACCAAAGTAGAACTTTTTGGTCTAAACTTCACCCGTCATGTTTGGAGGAAAAAGAAGGATGAGTTGCATCCCAAGAACACCATCCCTACTGTGAAGAATGGGGGTGGTAACATCATGCTTTGGGGGTACTTTTCTATGAAGGGGACAGGACGACTGCACTGTATGAAGGAGAGGATGAATGGGGCCATTTATTGTGAGATTTTGATTAACAACCTCCTTCCCTCAGTCAGAGCATTGAAGATGGGTCGTGGCTGGGTCTTCCAACATGACAATGACCCGAAGCACACAGCCAGGATAACCAAGGAGTGGCTCCGTAAGAAACATATCAAGGTTCTGGAGTGCCCTTGTCAGTCTCCAGATCTAGATCCAATAGAACCCCTTTGGAGGGAGATGAAACTTTGTGTTGCTCAGCGACAGCCCCGAAACATGACAGATCTAGAGGAGATCTGTGTTGAGGAGTGGGCCAAAATCCCTGTTGCAGTGTGTGCAAACCTGGTCAAGATCTACAGGAAACATTTGACCTCTGTAATTGCAAACAAAGGCTTCTGTACCAAATATTAACACAGATTCTCTCAGGTGTTCAAATACTTATGTTCAGCAGTGCAAGACAAATAAATTCTTTAAAAATCATACAGTGTGATTTCCTGAATTTTCTTAATTTTTTTTATTCTGTCTCTCAGAGTGGGAATGCACCTACAATGTGAATTTCAGTCCCCTCCTTGATTTCTAAGTGGGAGAACTTGCAAAATCGCAGGCTGTTCAAATACTTCTGTTCCTCACTGTATATACGATATATATATACAGTACAGACCAAAAGTTTGGACACACCTTCTCATTCAAAGAGTTTTCTTTATTTTCATGACTATGAAGGCATCAAAACTATGAATTAACACATGTGGAATTATATACATAACAAACAAGTGTGAAACAACTGAAAATATGTCATATTCTAGGTTCTTCAAAGTAGCCACCTTTTGCTTTTATTACTGCTTTACATACTCTTGGCATTCTCTTGATGAGCTTCAAGAGGTAGTCCCCTGAATGGTCTTCCAACAGTCTTGAAGGAGTTCCCAGATATGCTTAGCACTTGTTGGCCCTTTTGCCTTCACTCTGCGGTCCAGCTCACCCTAAACCATCTCGATTGGGTTCAGGTCCGGTGACTGTGGAGGCCAGGTCATCTGGCGCAGCACCCCATCACTCTCCTTCATGGTCAAATAGCCCTTACTTTCAAAGTTTTCCCAATATTTTGGCTGACTGACTGACCTTCATTTCTTAAAGTAATGATGGCCACTCGTTTTTCTGTACTTAGCTGTTTTTTTCTTGCCATAATACAAATTCTAACAGTCTATTCAGTAGGACTATCAGCTGTGTATCCACCTGACTTCTCCTAAACGCCACTGATCGTCCCAACCCCATTTATAAGGCAAGAAATCCCACTTATTAAACCTGACAGGGCACACCTGTGAAGTGAAAACCATTTCAGGGGACTACCTCTTGAAGCTCATCAAGAGAATGCCAAGAGTGTGCAAAGCAGTAATCAAAGCAGAAGGTGGCTACTTTGAAGAACCTAGAATATGACATATTTTCAGTTGTTTCACACTTGTTTGTTATGTATATAATTCCACATGTGTTAATTCATAGTTTTGATGCCTTCATAGTCATGAAAATAAAGAAAATTCTTTGAATGAGAAGGTGTGTCCAAACTTTTGGTCTGTACTGTATATATATACATATATATATATATATATATATATATATATATATATATATATACAGTATCTACAATGTACAATATATAAAGTATATTACAAATATTTATTTTATGACATATAGAATAGGCTTTAAAATAAAGTATGTTTAAAATTTTAGGTATCCTTTGAAAATATGTTAGTTTAGCCCTCTTTTGTTTCTAGGCAGTTTGAGTGTAAACCATTATGATTACCATTACAACTCCCAAAGGGTGGTAGGCAAATAGTACATTTTTCTACTTATGTATGCCTCTACATCTTTAAGGCTTCATGCACACGGCCGTTGGGCAGCCGTTCCGTGCATTGGGGACCGCAATTGCTGTCCACAATGCACGGGCAACATCCGTGCTGCGGGCCGGACCCATTCAAATTGAATGGGTCCGTGGTCTGTCCGCACCGTAAAAAAATATGACATGTCATATTTATTTGTGGTGCGGAACAACGGAAAGAAACACCACAGAAGCACTCCGTAGTGCTTCCGGTGTTCTATTCCGTGACTCAGTTCCGCATCTCCGAAATTTGGGACCCATTTAAGTGAATGGGTCCACATCCGTGATGCGTGGTGCACACGGCCGGTGGCCGTGGGTTGCCGACCCACCGTTTGCGGGTCGCCCAACGGCCGTGTGCATGAGGCCTAACCCTAAATAGAGAGAGATTTTATGTCCAGAGCTGTAGGAAAGTGAGCCTACTACTCCTGCAGCAGTTTTATATGCAGTCATGTTTGCTTTCCCCAAACTTTAGCAGCACAAGAGATAGCTGTATTTGTAATGACTTGGCAGGACAACCCAAAAACTTATATTTACTGGTGATTTTTTTTTTTTTTTTTTTAGGGGAAATGCTCTTTACAGAATGACCTCTATCAAAATCTGTTGTCTGCCAGACAACACAAAAAACAAATGTCTTAGACATAAACCAGTCACATTTACCAGATCCACCTTTTCTTTCTTAGCACACTAGACTTTTCCTTTGATTACTGCTACGACAGAATTTACAGTACACTAGATGAGAAAGGCCAAGTGTTTCTGCTCATGTCAAGTGGTTACATAGCCCACTGACAGCTTAGTGTTGATTTCTTGCTATCTGGTAACGTCTCTGTTCATTTCTATTCGATTCAGTCAGAAAGAATCCACTTCTTTCTCGTGGTGACCTTTTGCTCAACAATTCCGACCAATGTCCATCATCGTGCTCTGCAACAAAGTCATTTTGCGTAGATACATTTCAGCATCCTACAAGTAGCAGATTGAAGTTTTTTTTTTTTTTCTCATTTTCTTGATTTCCAGCTGTTAAAGTACTTTTTTTTTTACTAAGACGTAAAAAAAGGAAAAAATTGCAGTGAGACTAGGTCCGGCCACGCTTTGGTACAGCCCATTTGCCACAAATTCCGTTTTAAACTGAAATTAGGTTTTGATTCCCACATGGTGCATGATAGTACGTCATTTGAGGAACCTTGCCTCTGGCTATATTTAGGGGATAAATGAGCCATTTACAATTCACCAGGGAAATGTAAAAGTGCTATTTATATAATAGCATAGAAGTGTAGGTCTTGGATCTGTGCATCTTCTTCCTGAGCATTTCATGAACGAGATTGATGCTACTGCGTAAATATAAGAAATTCCATCTCTTGAGTGGTAGAAAAACAAAAAGATTAAAATAGAAACTATATTCTAGATTAAACTGCACTTTTCAGACTATTTTAAACTTTAGATGATTTGCCATAAGATATATATATGTAGAGCGAATTTGCGATATTTCGCAAATATTTTGTAGAATTTTTGTTGAATATTCGCGCTTAACACTAGATATATACAGTACATAGACATAGATGTGGCGGTCATACTTGGAGTACATCATTAGTATACAGTTTTTTTTTGGTCTCCTTTTGTTTTGTAGGGTTTCTTCTGGCACAGAATCTTCCTCCGTCTATAATGTATCATTATGATGAGTTCATTTGCTTTCAAGGAGGGATCATTAAATGTAAGATACTATTATATGAGCTAGACATGTACATAAAGGTGAAGGGCACCCATAACAAATATTAAAATGGGACCCTGCTGTTTGACATTACAACAACATCCATAGCCACCTGTTAAAGAAGACCTATCATGGGTCCAAACTTTATAAACTAAGTATCAGGGTATGTAAGGCATACAGCGGGGATCTAATACCGCTTACTATTTATTCTGGGTGCCGCTCCGTACACCCGCTGTGGCCCCCATTAAACTGTAGAGGACCTGCGCCGGCGCAGATGTACGTAACTTAAGGACCAGCGTTGTACATGCACGGCGCTGTGATCGGGCAGGTTCCAGGAGACACACCCGCCTGATCCGCGGCAGGGGTCGTGCAGTCTCTGATAGCCAGACCCCTGGTGCGGGGATCTGAGCTTCAATCGGGTCCCCGTGCTGCTGTTCAGAGACTTCGTCACTCCTGAGTCTCTGAACCAACGCCCCAGACGAAGCAGGAGCGAAACCTGGGTTGGGCAGCAACACATGTTTTATATGAAAAAAACTAAATTGCTATACACAGGAACGCTCACCAGACATATACCTGGAGCACAACCTGCCTTCTACCAACAAGAACCCGTATAGATAAATGTGAAAATAAATCTGGTTTGCTCACAGTAGATACATTTATTAACCATCTACAAATTATACATACATTTCATAAATCCTGACCCCCCCATAAAATACTATAATTATAATCGTAAATCTTGCCAACACAGTCACGATGGCAAAATCGGCTGAATATACTGCAAGCACAATCTGGTAATAATAATCTGAACTTTGAAAAGAAAAGATTTCAAGTCCGGCGTGGGTAAGAGCAAAGTACGCATGCACGAAGATATCCCGGGCCAGCAACCTCAGGCGAGAGGGATGTATGCAAGGGAACTCTGAGACCGGTAGGAAATATCATCTCCCGCTTACAGCAAGCGTCCATAAGCATGCCCTAAATGGTGACATATCAGGAGACTATTATAATATTTATGGTCCCTGTTGCTTACATATGAAAACGCAGCATTGCACTCCCGATAAAGTTCACAAATAGAGCATAGACTGTGGTGTAAACTGGTACTCTATATAACGTGCCGCAAAGCACGACATCAAAGAGCGGATAATATAAAGTGGACAGCAATATATTGCAAGAATTAAGCCATAAAGACCGTTGTTATAATTGACACATGCGAGAGCTCCGCATGTGATTTTAAAAGGACCGTGACTGTGTTGTCGAAATTTACAATTATAATTATAGTATTTTATAGTATTTTATGGGGGGGTCAGGATTTATGAAATGTATGTATAATTTGTAGATGGTTATTAAATGTATCTACTGTGAGCAAACCAGATTTATTTTCACATGTTTTATATGAAGTTCAAGGCTGTGATCTTGTGTGAGGAGTATATCCACTATTGCCTGTTGGTTCAGAGACTCCGGAGTGACGAAGGAGGAGGGAAAAGGAGGAGAGTGGAGGAAACAGCGAAGGAACAGAGATCTTTTTGTGTTATCTCTGGGATCCTTTGTATTTAAGTGCGGACCCTTTAATATCTTATTCGATTCACACCGAATCCGAATTTCCTCACGCTTCATGGTAACGAATCGTATTTGTTCCTAAAATAGCTGCTACACATGTTAGGACATAGAGCAAGGAACTCTGGGAAAGAGGGATCACCTACAATGCCATGCATGCAGCCAATCAGCAGCCAGCCAGCCCTGTGATGTCACAGCCCTATAAATAGTCTCAGCCATCTTGGATTCAGCCATTTTCCAGTGTACTTAGTGCAGGGAGAGACGTTAGCAGGCGCTATGGACAGTGCTAGGAAAGACTTGAAAACTTATATTTTGCTCAATAGAAGTTCAGGGAAAGAGCATTAGAAGTGTAGGGAAAGGATAGGGAGGAATTATTTCACAGTATTGAAGCAGAACAGGGTTCAGTAAGCGTGTTTACAGACTGGGTAATAGGAACAATCCTATTACACCTTGCTGCACTGACTGGGGATCCAAATTGCCATTATACTGCTGCTCAATTCAGTATGCAGTGATAATGGAGGCAGGGAGTCCCTCCGAGTCACTTGTGCAAATGGCCCGATGCATGCTCACTTGCTTGCGTAGTGACAGCCAAATTGTCACCATTCGGCAGAGGGATGAGTACTGGCTCTCCACCATGTTAGACCCTCGCTACCGGTCCAAAATGGGGGCCTTTTTTTTTTACACCCGCTGAGAGGGAGGAGAAACTAAACTAATATGGAGACATCCTATGTAGTTAGTTGGCTGCTGCCTATCTGCGCTATCGTCTATCCTCTCGCAGGTCTGACCAGGGGGGCCCTCTCCGCTCATGTGCCACTGTCATTGCTGCTGGGGAGGGGGGGGGTTGCAGGAGCAGTACCAGCACCAGCTCCATCAGCAGCAGCCTGAGTCTAGAGTTGCTGATGAGCAGCTTTCTTCTCCTGAATAGTGAAGAAACTACTCACCAGCAGCTAGACATAGAGCAGAAACTGAACCAGCAGGTGGTGGCATACTTGGAGTGAACCCTGCCAGCCGTCATTGAAGATCCTCTGGATTACTGGGCAGCCAAACTGGATTTGTGGCTGCAACTGGCAGAGTTTTCCCTGGAAAAGCTGTCCTGCCCGGCCAGTAGTGTGGCATCAGAGTGGGTGTTTAGTGCGGCAGGGGTCATAGTTACCCCGAGAAGAACTGGCCTTTCCACCCAAAATGTGGAGAGACTGACCTTTGTCAAGATGAATCAGGCATGGATCAGCCAGGATTTCCACCCACCAATTCCTGATGCATCAGATTAGATCATCCATGCTGTCTCACCCAAACTTTGACAAAAGAGACCGGTTTCTTTGGCTACCTGCCTCAGCTACTATTCACCGGGTAACTCTGTGGTCTCCTGATGCTGCTGCCACCTCCACACTATGTCAGTTTTCCGCTCTGTGGTCTCCTGATGCTGCTACCACCTCCACACTATGTCACCTTGCCACTATGTGGTCTCCTGATGCTGCTGCCATCTCAACACTATGTAACCTTGCCACTCTGTGGCCTCTTCATGCTGCTGCTGCCACCTCCACACTCTGTATTTGTGCCACTCTGTGGTCTTCTGATGCAGTTGCTACCTCCACACTATGTCACCTTGCCACTCTGTGGTCTCCTGATGCTGCTGCCACCTCCATACTATGTCAGCTTGGCACTCTGTGGTCTCCTGATGCTGCAGCTACCTCAACACTATGTCACCTTTCCACTCTGTGATCTCCTGATGATGCTGCTGCCACCTCCACACTATGTCACCTTGCCACTCTGTGGTCTCCTGATGCTGCTCCAACCTCACCACTATATCACCTTATCACTCTGTGGCCTCCTCATGCTGCTGCTGCCACCTCTACACTCTGTTAATTTTGCCACTTTGTGGCCTCCTGATGCTGCTGCTGCTACCTCTACACTATGTCTCCTTGCCACTCTGTGGTCTCCTGATGCTGCTGCCACCTCCACACTATGTCACCTTGCCACTCTATGGTCTCCTGATGCGTCTGCCACCTTAAAACAATGTCATTTTGCCACTCTGTGGCCTCCTGATGCTGCTGCTGCCACCTCCACACTCTGTCATTGTGCCACTCTGTGGTCTCCTCATGCTGCTGCTGCTGCCATCTCCACACTATGTCACCTTGCCATTCTGTGGTCTCCTGATGCTGCTTCCACCTCCACACTATGTCACCTTGCCACTCTATGGTCTCCTGATGCGTCTGCCACCTTAAAACAATGTCATTTTGCCACTCTGTGGCCTCCTGATGCTGCTGCTGCCACCTCCACACTCTGTCATTGTGCCACTCTGTGGTCTCCTCATGCTGCTGCTGCCATCTCCACACTATGTCACCTTGCCATTCTGTGGTCTCCTGATGCTGCTTCCACCTCCACACTATGTCACCTTGCCACTCTGTGGCCTCCTCATGCTGCTGCTGCTGCCACCTCCACACTATGTCACCTTGCCACTCTGTGGTCTCCTGATGCTGCTGCCACCTCCACACTATGTCACCTTGCCACTCTGTGGCCTTCTCATGCTGCTGCTGCTGGCACCTGCACACTCTGTCAATTGTGCTACTCTGTGGTCTCCTCATGCTGCTGCTGCCATTTCCACACTTTGTCACCTTGCCACTCTGTGGCCTTCTCATGCTGCTTCCACCTCCACACTATGTCACCTTGCCACTCTGTGGCCTCCTCATGCTGCTGCTGCTGACTTCTCCACACTATGTCACCTTACCACTCTGTGGTCTCCTGATGCTGCTGCCACCTCCACACTATGTTGCCTTGCCACTCTGTGGCCTTCTCATGCTGCTGCTGCTGCTGCCACCTCCACACTCTGTCAATTGTGCTACTCTGTGGTGTCCTGATGCTGCTGCTACCTCCAACTATGTCACCTTACTACTCTGTGGTCTCCTGATGCTGCTGCCACCTCCACACTATGTTACCTTGGCACACTGTGGTCTCCTGAAGCTGCTGTCACCTCCACATTATGTTACCTTGCTACTCTGTGGTCTCCTGATGCTGCTGCCTCCTTAACACTATGTCACCTTTCCATTCTGTGACCTCCTCATGCTGCTGCTGCCACCTCCACACTCTATCAATTGTGCCACTCTGTGGTCTCCTGATGCTGCTGCTACCTCCAACTATGTCACCTTGTCACTCTGTGGTCTCCTTATGCGTCTGCCACCTTAACACTATGTCACTTTGCCACTCTGTGGCCTCCTCATGATGCTGCTGCCACCTCCACACTCTGTATTGTGCCACTCTGTGGCCCCCTCATGCTGCTGATGCCATTTTCAGACTATGTCACCTTGCCACTCTGTGGTCTCCTGATGCTGCTGCCACCTCCACACTATGTCACCTTGCCCCTCTGTGGTCTCCTGATGCATCTGCCACCTTAACACTATGTCACCTTGCCACTCTTTGGCCTCCTCATGCTGCTGCTACAACCTCCACACTCTGTCAATTGTGCCACTCTGTGGTCTCCTGATGCTGCTTCTGCCTCCAACTATGTCACCTTGCCACTCTGTGGTCTCCTGATGCTGCTGCCACTTCCACACTATGTCACCTTGCCACTCTGTGGTCTCCTAATACTGCTGCCACCTCCACACTTTGTCACCTTTCCACTCTGTGGCCTCCTCATGCTGCTGCTGCCACCTCCACATTCTGTCAATTGTGCCACTCTGTAGTCTCCTGATGCTGCTACCTCCAACTATGTCACCTTGCCACTCTGTGGTCTCCTGATGCTGCTGCCACCTCCATACTATGTCATTGGGCCACTCTGTGGACTTCTCATGCTGTTCCTACCCTCCCCACTTCATGACTGGGACACTATTTTTCCTTTTTGGCCTGGTTGGCATCATTATTTATTTTACCCTTCTTCTGATCTGTCAGAAGGAAGGAAAAATGAGACACACAACAGATCCAGTCTGTGTAGCAGCTGTAAGGCCTGTATGGCCCCATCAGAATTGGCTTATGATTTGGTAGCCAAAAGCAGGAGTGGGTACAAAACACAGAATACATGCAAATATTCCATTCATGTGTCATCTCTGTTTTGGATCCACTCCTGGTTTTTTTTTGGGCATTAGCAATACTGATGGATTCCTGACTAAATGCTGACTGAGTGAAGGTGGATGCTCAACAGATAGGATCAGTTTTTTTTGTGGGCTATTGTTCTGACGGATCAGGGGAAGGGCAAAATAATCAGTGACGTCAACACAAACTTACTGCTGACACCCTCTTCACTCTGTCAGGGGGGCTCTACTTGTATAAGCATTTAATAGAATAGGTTCTGTAGACATCTATGTGGAATCAGCTGACAACGGTGTAAAAAGTGTGCTCTTTCACGCTATAGTAGGATCTTGGGCCTCTGCACGGTTCTATATACCTGACGCTAACATCGACCTGTAAGGCTGAGTTCACACTTATTTGGTCAGTTTTGACCCCGTAATTGCCCAAAGAAGTGAAGTGTGCAGTGATTCTAAGAGCGACGCCTGTCATCTATGTGTCATACTGACTCACAGTATTGTTTCACTACCACAGCAGACTCACTATGCGTGTTGCTGCAAGGTACAGTGTTCTACACCACTATACAGGCTATCTGCAGCCAGGAAATAGATGTTTTTTTAACATGATTTGCCACAAATTAATTCAGATCGAATCAAATATTTTCGGGAAATTCTGCGAACCAACCGAGTCACATTTTTGAGAAATTCGCTCATCTCTAGTTATAAGTTCTAAACTCTTGGTAAACTCTTTTAAAGATAGAAGCTGTTAGACAGATGGGGAATTAAAGATAGAAGCTGTGAGACAGACAGGGAGATAGGGCTGTCTATAGGGATTTTAAAGTCACCCAAAATGAGAATTGGTAATTTGGAGAAAAGGAAGTGTAACAGCCAGGCAGCAAAGTGATCCAGAGACTGGGTGGGTAAGCCAAAGGGTCAGTATGCAGCTGTTATTCTCAGAGAAAGAGAGAGAGGATTGGAAAATCTAAGGGTGTGGACCTCAAAAGATGAGAATGAGTGTGATGGTACTGGGGTAATGACCTGGAAAGTGCATTGTCGGGAAGGAAGTATGCTGACAGCATGGATGATCTAATCTGATGCATCAGGAATTGGTGGGTGGAAATCCTGGCTGATCCATGCCTGATTCATCTTGACAAAGGTCAGTCTCTCCACATTTTGGGTGGAAAGGCCAGTTCTTCTTGGGGTAACTATGACCCCTGCCGCACTAAACACCCACTCTGATGCCACACTACTGGCCGGGCAGGACAGCTTTTCCAGGGAAAACTCTGCCAGTTGCAGCCACAAATCCAGTTTGGCTGCCCAGTAATCCAGAGGATCTTCAATGACGGCTGGCAGGGTTCACTCCAAGTATGCCACCACCTGCTGGTTCAGGTTCTGCTCCATAACCGTGTCTGTTATCAGGTCTAGGGATATGAGAAAAGTGTAAGCCAGCATAAGAAATATCAGCAGGAGAAGCAGTGTTAGATTGCAGAATCCATGTTCTGGTGAGCATCAGCAGGTTAACAGAATTAGTAAAAAAAGAAGTCATGAATGTAGGAGAGCTTGTTACACACCAACGTGGGTTCCAGAGCGCACAGTTAAAAGAGGGAAGAGAGAACACAAAACAAATGTTTGTAAGATTAGCTAGTTTTCTATGTGAGATGGGGAAGGAATTAAATTGCAAAAGGGTGGACCAGGGTTAGGTGAGATATGCCCTTAAGTTAGAAGCAAAAGTATAAAGAAAAAGAACAAATAGTTCAAAAGAGCACATGATTTGTAAGAATGCTTATTGTGGTGCACCCTCAGACATGATGGGTTGAGATTATTCAGGAAGGTGAATAAAACATGTGAGCTATACATGGGAAAGGGAAGAAGAAAGGTGCTGATGTGCATAGAAAGTAATGGAGGGGTAATGGGGTGGAGGGTTTGAAGGAAAAGAGCACTTAATAAAATGGACAGCGAAACAATAGACATAGTTAGGGATGAACAAAGTATTGGAAAATTTGATTTGGCTGTTTCATCGAATAAAAAAAAAAAAATTGCTTTGTCAGAAATTACTTCGTCACGAAGCGCATTTCTTTATAAGTAGCAGGTAAAGTGAGTAGTAGTCGATTGCGCCGCTCCCCATCATTGTATCCCTCAGAAGCTGCATTCATAACTGATTGTGACATCTGATAGTAATAACAGAGAGTTAAATAAAAATAAAAAAAACTTCAATCCATTTGCTTGTGACAGGCCGGATGCCACCATCTTGATTGAAGATCTGGTGCGAAATCTCTCGCACAGCCCGTGATGACATACAAAATCTTCAAGCAAGATGGCGGCGGCCAGCCTGTTGCAAGCAAATGTATGAAGTAAGTGTGATTATTATTATTTTTTTTACACTATTTCGGGAAAAATCAATATGCTGCCACATAGCACGAGGAAATTCGGGTTCTCGGTGAATCGAATTTATCCAGAAATTTGGTTTGAAGTACACTTCATAGACTACGATTCGCTCAACACTAAAAATAATCAATGAAAAGTTTGAAAATGCATATGTGTACCTGTTATAGCCATCAATGCTGACGAGTCCCATAGGTCTCTTTGGTGTGATCCAAAGTGAAGAAGCAGCTGGAATGCTGAAGGCTACTCTTGAATTAAAGATACTTGTCTTACGTTGAAATTAATTTATTTTCCTTCACTACTGCTGTCCTGAATTAGAAATAAATTCTTAAGGATTGGGATTTAGTCTTTACTGGAATCAGATGGATCATGCTGCAGGTTATGCCAGAACTCCTTAAAACTGACGAGACTGATAATTCCATTGAGAAAATCCCATTTACCGTATTTTTCACCTTTTAAGATACACTTTTTTTCTCTCCAAAATGGTGGGGGAAATGTCAGTGCATCTTATGGGGCAAATACTAATGAACACTTCCATTATGGAAGTGATCATTAGTTCTGGTGGCCTGGGAAGCCGTGAATGCAGTACTCCCTATGTGGGCTCTGTACTCACTGCTTCCTGTTCTTCTCCTGCAGGGATCTGCACACTGTGCGATGTTGGGTCACAGCACTGAGTGACAGGAAGACCAGGAATAGCGCTTGATCTCTGGGCGGCAACATCCTGAGAAGGAGAGATAAGTTAATTCCTTTTTTTTTTATGTCTCTGATTAACCTGGGGTCTGATCTGAGGTTTGATTGAGGGTCATTTCACTAGGGGTCTGATCTGAGAGTCTTATTAACATTGGGGTCTGATTGGGGCCCTAATCTCATGTCTGATTAACACTGGGGGTCTGATCAATGGTCTGGTCTGAGATCTAATGAAAAATATTTTTTTCCTTATTTTCCTCCTCTAACACCCAGGTGCATCTTATGGGCAGGTGGGTTTTATAGGGTGAAAAATACAGTAACTATTCTCATACGGTTATTTATGCATATGATATCAGATTATCTACCATTTGTGCATGCAAAGAATGCACTATGATGGTTACCTCTTTAAGGGGTTTTCTGGTAGAATATTCATGTTCTATCAGTAACCTGTGAGGTCACCACTCCTCTTACCCACTCCATTCTACCTTCTACCACAAGGCTCTCTCCCTACAAATCCAGCACACTGCTCCTGTCCTGCAAGTTCCAAACAGATGTGACATATTTAAATGGGGACAATGCTGCTCCCAATGGGGAAGGGGTTGTCAGGGGACAATAATGCTGGGTATTTTGCACTACATGGTATTATTTATTTGGCGCTGTTGGGCAGATATTTTGTGCTGGAATGTTATATTGATATTTTGAGCTTTATCATGGTACATATGTGTTGCTGTTGGGAGGGTACCATATGTACCCGACCATATGATTAGCCATTTTTGTGTTCCACTTTTATTTCCTTTCTTATATTGATGGTTTACTTAGGGGCATGCAATCTTGGATGCTTACCTCAAAGATGTTACACTGTATTTACTTGGTTAATGCTAACTATCACAGAAAGAGCTCTTAAAAGCTTTACTTGCAGCTTTGAGTGCCATTTTGGACAAATTATTATAGACCAGGTAATGGAGATGGATGCAGCCCACTATAACACATCATGCCTTCCAGATAGGCTTTAATCAAGAGCTTCTCTACATTCACTGGGATATATACCATATTATTGCCAAGAATAAGGGCTCTCTTATCACTCTGGGACCATTCTGTGCCCCACATATAAATTCACCCTCCGCTTTTGGGCTCAATGTCCCTTTGTTTCATGCTATGATACTTATTTTGTTATTTATTTGTGTTGTATACTCTATATCAGGGATGCCCAACCTGCGACCCTCCAGCTGTTGTAAAACTACAACTCCCAGCATGCCCGGACGGCCTACAGCTATCAGCCTACCGGAGGGCATGCTAGGAGTTCTAGTTTTACAACAGCTGGAGGGCCGCAAGTTGAGCATCCCTGCTCTATATATTGCATTGGACCAACTAAGGAGCATTGACTAGTTTCTGTTTGATCATCCCCTGTAATGAACAATTACCTGAATAACTACATAGGTTGTCCCTTCCCTCTTGCAAATGTAAATTAACCACTAGCTAGTGTACATTGTCATTCCTAATCTGACCCAAATTCAACCGTGAATAAAAGCGTTAGAGGGGTTGTCCCATGACAAAAACTTATCCCCTAGCCACAGCATAAGGGCTAATGCACACAAACATATTTTCTTTATGTGTCCATTTTGGGGTTTTTTTTGCGGCCCGTTTGTGGAACCATTCACTTCAATGGGTCCACAAAAAAACGCAAATGACTCCGTGTGCATTCCATTTTCGTATGTCTGCATAGCCGTTCCATTTTGCAGACAAAGGCATTGTTACAATGGATCTGCAAACAAAACAGATTCAATACAGATGTCACACAGATGTCATCCGTATTTTTGGGGGATCCGTTTTTTGTGGACCGCAACATACATATGGTCGTGTGCATAAGCCCAAAGGGAGTAAGAGTCTAATCGGTAGGGGTCTAAGTGATGGTCCCTGCCAATCACTAGAATGGGTCCCCATGTTCTCCCTTTGAATCGAGGCACAGACATGACAGCCCAATAGAGTTGAATGGACCATGCATGTCTGTCGCTCCATACAATGGGGAACACAATGATCAGCAGGGCCCCCGCGGTCTGATACCCGCCGATCAGACATAAAATAGGG